>NW_027441782.1:0-300000 GCF_048569485.1 Anomaloglossus baeobatrachus | reverse complement strand
AATTTGATGGAGAAATTTATTTTTTTTGGTATAGCCAAGCTGTACGCTTTATTCATCCATTTGTATATTGCTTGAATGAGAGCAGAATCCATTTAGTTAAATCTACACTCCTTTTTGTTTTTGTGTAAGAGCCTGTACTGTGTCTCCCCTGGTGTAATGCAGCAGAGACCCCTCTGTTTACTTTGGATAAGGGCTTATATAGTTTCAGTTTCTTTGTTAAAAGTGAAGTTCAGGAATGTGAAACTAAAAGTTTATATAGTCTTATAGAAATTAGTGATGATGATGTAATCTTTTATTTGTTTGAAACAAAGGGAGAGCTACTTCTGATACTTTATTGTCTCAGAGGGGTGTCTTCTATACATACATACATGATCTTTATAATTTAATTAGGACCACTCGCACAAAATCTTATATGTCCCATGCTGACTGGCAACAATAAATCTGGTGCCTGAACAGCGACCCCCTATTTCTGAGAACCGCTGATCCAACCACCTTGCCTTCCTCAGAAAGACAACTCAAGCTGTATCAAAAGGTAAGAAGCTTATTCTCACAATATTCGAATTTGATACGTGGACAGTTTAGCAAATTTTACCACCTGCAAAGAATGGAGAGGCTGTAATTTTTATTGTAGGTAACTTCAACTGTGACAGAATAAAGAAACAATACAGAAAATTACATTGCATGAACTTTAAATAATGAATTTAGATTTTATTACGTTAAATAAGTATTTGATACAATGGAAATACAGCACTTAGCAATTGGTACAGAAACCTTTGTTTGCAGTTAGGCTAGTTTCACACTTGCGTTGAACGGCATCCGTTGCATTGCGTTGTGTGACGGATGCCTTGCAAATAGTGTGATATAAAGGGCAACGGATTCCTGTGAAATAACGCGTTGCGTTAACTTTTCTAGCTGAGAGAGCGCCCCCATCATGACGGCACACGCAGGCACTATCGCACTTATCACGGCACACGCAGGCACTACCGCACTCCTCATCTCCAACACGCAGGCACTATGGCACCCATCATCACCGCACACACACAGGCATTACCTCAGTGATGTCCCTGCTGACAGCGCGACTCAGTTCAGTTACTGCGTGGAGCTGACAGAGAGCGGTCGTGTTCTACGGCTGCTCCTGTCAGCTTCATGTAGCAGAGCTGGATGCATCGCAGGACCTCATGGATTACGCTGGACCTGGAAGGGTATTTGGGGATTTTAATAAAGTGGGGAAAAAGGGTGTTTTTTGTCTTTTATTCCAAATAAAGTATTTTTTCGGGTTTATGTGTTTATTTACTTTCACTTACAGGCTAATTATGGAATGTGTCTCATAGACGCCTGCCATGATTAACCCAGGACTTAATGGCAGCTATGGGCTGCTGCCATTAACTCCTTATTACCCCAATTGCTACAGCACCAGGGCAATTCGTGATAAGCCGGGTAGAGTCCCAGGACTGTCGCATCTAAGGAATGCGGAAATTCCGGGCGGCTGCTGGCTGTTATTTTTAGGCTGGGGGCTCCCCATAACGTGGGGCTCCTCATCCTGAGAATACCAGCCTTCAGCTGTGTGGCTGGTATCAAAATTGGGGGAGGGGGGACTGCTCACCGGCTTTTAAATTTTTTTTTTTTTTATTTATTGGACTGCACGATATAGACCCGCCCACTGATGGCTGTGATTGGTTGCAGTGAGACAGCTGTCGCTCAGCGTGGGGGCGTGACTGACTGCAACCAATCGTAGGCACCAGTGGGCGGGGGAAGCAGTGAATACTAAATGGAATAATAAGCGGCTGGCATTTTCAAAAGAGGAGAAGCCGCCAGAGAAGTGTGACAGCCGTGCAGCGCCACACCGGTGATCGGTGAGTATGAGAGAGGGAGAGACAGACCGACAGAGAGTTGGAGACCGAGAGAGAGAGCGAGATCAGGAGTGCTTTTAAACTATTTATAATGTTCTGTTGGACATGCTGAGCATGCTCCGTAGAACGTGACTGAGTTGTGAGTGACTGAGCCAAACCCATGGCGACAGAATCCAGCACCATAGACATTCATTATGCCTCGTAACGGATCCCAACGGAATCCTGCGGAGTTTTTTTTTTTTTTTTTGTTTTTTACCAGCAATAAAAAGCGCTACATTCAGCGTTCCCTCCGCTCGACGATCACTGACGGTCAGTGACAAAACAACTGATGCATCGCAGAACGGATGCAACGCAAGACCATCCGTTGCTATCCGTAGCTAATGGAAGTCTATGAGGGATAAACTGTTTCCTGCAACGGTTACTGTAATTCCTCAAGGCGGAGGATAGCAACGGATGCCATTCAACACAAATGTGAAACTAGCCTTACAGAGGTCAGATGTTTCCTACAGTTCTTGACCCAGTTAGCACACACTGCAGCAGGGATTTTGATTCACTCCTCCATATAGATCTCCAGATCTTTTAGGTTTCTGAGCTGCATTGAGTTTCAGTTCCTTCCAAAGATTTTCTATTAGGCTCAGGTCCTTAGTTGCCCTGTCTGTGTGTTTCGGGAAATCGTCATGCTGTATGGGGTACTTTGCACGCTGCGACATCGCTACTGCCATATCGTCGGGGTGAAATCGAAAATGACACACATCCGGCGCCGGTAACGATGTCGCAACATGTAAAGCCTAGATGCGCCGATAAACGATCGCAAAAGCGTCATAAATCGGTGATCTGTGTAGCGTTGGACATTTTCATATTGTCGCACCAATAGGAGATACCATGTTGTTCCTCATTCCTGCGGCAGCACACATCGCTGTGTGTGAAGCCGCAGGAGCGAGGAACATCTCCTTACCTGCCTCCACCGGCTATGCGGAAGGAAGGAGGTGGGCGGGATGTTTACGGGGACGGGTACTATCGCGCTTGGCATCACTAGCATTGGCTAGCGATGTCGCAGCTTGCAAAGTACCCCTAAGACTCAGCCACGATCCATCTTCAATGCTCTAATACTAATTCTAGTTTGGTCTCACTTGACCACATGACCGTCTCCCATGCCTCTCTGGATCATCCAGATAGTCATTGGAAAGATTCAAATGAGCCTGGATATGCTGGCATGAGCAGGGGGACTCTATGTGCCCTGCAGAATTTTAATCCATGAAGGCATAGTATGTTACAGTAATATTTGATAACAGAGAGAAATGGAGAAGGGTGATAATACCGCGCCAAAGATCACTTCTGGAACCGTAAGATTAACGTATCTTTATTGGCATAGGTCTACGCATTTCCGGAGCTCCTCTCCCTCAGGACCGTAGAGAACCAAGAGACATCAAATCTAAAATTGTGCCTACTGACATACATTAAATAGCCATATTGACGTCATAAGGACCATCCCTCTTGAAAAAAACGAGCGGGAAAACAAGTTGCATTAAAACATAACGTATTACAAGCATTTGCATATACAAGATAATGAAATATGTGTGTAAAAATCATATGAAGAAAATAAACCAAAAATAAACTAATATGCACAAAATAAAGCAAAAATGTGATGTGAAATAAAATCGATGTGTACTATATTCAGGGTTGAATCCCACTATGCATATGTGTGGGGGCTAGAACTCCCCCATATTTGTAGTAGTGCAGAACATTAGAGGTTACCAGAGAGGTACACCATAGCCACCACGGTGTGTGTGAGTTGTCTGTTTAAATAAAGAAGTGGGAAGCTTTTATTAGAGAATAAAAATATATAAGAGTAAGGGTAAGGCAACCCATAAAAGACTGTGAAAAAAACTTAATACGTGTATATTGTGAAACTAAAACCGAAGTGACATGAGTGGGATCGGTATGTGAAATCGCTGCAGATCTTCACATACTGACGGCAGTTCACAAGAGTTCAATAGCGTGAGAAAAAATGAAACCGCGCCTGCGCCAAGGAGCCGGCAGGTTACAGAAGTTCAAGACCGTGGGAAATTAACACAGAGCGCATGCGTCCCCTCCAAACATAGAAACTAGTGTTAGTGCTAATATGTAGAAGCTCACATACATATATGAAAAAAGTATGGGATCAAGTGAAAGTGGAGATAATATTTACAAGGAGTGATGTCTCTAATCAAGAAAAAAACCAAAGAGAAAATTGCATGAAAAATACCCTGACTATAAATAAATAAATTGCAAGTGCTTAATAACAGGGTACTTAGTGTATACATTTTTGCAAAAAGGTAAAAAGCTGTCTCACCTCGTCAAGGTGTACCCATCTGAGACAGTCCCTAACCTACTGAAGTTAAAAACATTATCAATACCTGACTTGTGTCATGTCAAACTCCAATATGAATGGTGGCAAGTGGTCAGCTGTGTCCCAGATTAAATACACAGTGAAGTGAGACGCAATTAGTTGTTCAGTCTCAGTATTAGGAGGGCTGCGCCCCCAACTTGCAAAAAAGCAAGATAACATACAAAAAACACAAAAAACCTGAGCTGAAACAATGTTCAGTAAACATGCAACATTAAGCATGTGAATTGCAGCCTTAAAGCTGGTGTCACACACAACGACAACGACGTCGCTGCTACGTCACCATTTTCTGTGACGTTGCAGCGACGTCCCGTCGCTGTCGCTGTGTGTGACATCCAGCAACGACCTGGCCCCTGCTGTGAGGTCGCCGGTCGTTGCTGAATGTCCAGCTTCATTTTTTGGTCGTCACTCTCCCGCTGTGACACACACATCGCTGTGTGTGACAGCGAGAGAGCGACGAAATGAAGCGAGCAGGAGCCGGCACTGGCAGCTGCGGTAAGCTGTAACCAGCGTAAACATCGGGTAACCAAGGGAAGACCTTTCCCTGGTTACCCGATGTTTACGCTGGTTACCAGCCTCCGCCGCTCTTGCTGCCAGCGCCGGCTCCTGCACTGACATGTGGCTGCAGTATGCATCGGGTAATTAACCCGATGTATACTGTAGCAAGGAGAGCAAGGAGCCAGCGCTAAGCAGTGCGCGCGGCTCCCTGCTCTCTGAACTGTGACATGTAGCTGCAGCACACATCGGGTTAATTAACCCGATGTGTGCTGCAGGAGAGCAAGGAGCCAGCGCTAAGCGCGGCTCCCTGCTCTCTGAACATGTAGCACAGCGACCTTATGATCGCTGCTTCTGCTGTGTTTGACAGCTAAGCAGCGATCATAACAGCGACTTACAAGGTCGCTGTTACGTCACCGAAAATGGTGACGTAACAGCGACGTCGTTGTCGCTGTCGTTTAGTGTGAACCCAGCTTAAGACTAGAAAAAAAACAAAGAGAAAATTTCATGAAAAATACCCTGACTATAAATAAATAAATTGCAAGTGCTTAATAACAGGGTACTTAATGTATACATTTTTTCAAAAAGGTAAAAAGCTGTCTCACCTCGTCAAGGTGTACCCATCTGAGACAGTCCCTAACCTACTGAAGTTAAAAACATTATCAATACCTGACTTGTGTCATGTCAAACTCCAATATGAATGGTGGCAATGGTGGGTATTTTTCATGCAATTTTCTCTTTGTTTTTTTTCTAGTCTTAAGGCTGCAATTCACATGCTTAATGTTGCATGTTTACTGAACATTGTTTCAGCTCAGGTTTTTTGTGTTTTATGTCTCTAATCAAGCCTGTATTGGTGGACAAGAACCATCAACCCAGTAAAACGGCCTGAATTACGGGAAAGTGTGTGCGATTACCCTGCTGGACGTGAACACAGAAGAAACCGCTAGTCCAATCCAGGGAGCAAAGATGTAAAATAAAAGAAATGTACATATACCGTCTAAGAGGAATAAAAACATTAACATATAAGATAAGAACCTATTCAATAAAAACATAGCTCATAAGGGAATATAAAAAAAGACGGGGGTACAATAAAAATTGTAATAATAAATATCAGAATGTATAAAAATATATTATTATATATATATACTTTAAACTAAAATCATAATGTAGCCTATGTACTGCCAATTATAAATAGCTAAAACCAGATAGGGAATATATAAAAAACAGTTTTTAGATTATATATATATAAAAAAAGGGGTTTTTTTTAATAAATATATGAAAACGCATAATACATCCTATTCAATGAAATAAATCTGTAATCTCATTAAGCCCCCGGGGTTTGAGAGTATTAAGTCTATATATCCAAAATATCTCTTTTTTGTTGAGTACCCCTATTCTGTCAGGAACACGTGGAGGTATCTGTTCAATGGGGGTAACTTTGAGTTTTATTTTCTTCCCATGCACTAGAGTGGCGTGCCGTGATAGACCATGGAGCATGAACCCCACCTTAATGTTGTGTCTGTGGGAGTTCATGCGATTATGTAACGGTTGTGTCGTCCTCCCTATATAGCGTTTTCCACAGTCACATTCTATTAAATAAATTACAAAGTCAGACTGACAGGTAAGGTGCCCTTTTATCATACAATCTGTGTCACCCGGGGTTGAGCCAAAGTAAACCCTTCCATGTTGGATATTACTGCAACAAATACAATTCCTAGTACAGCATCTATAAGATCCTATAATCTTGTTCTTGGTATTAGTGGCTGGAAAAACCTGATTTCTTAATCTACTGGGGGCCAATTGATTCCTTATGGAAGCTCTGCGGAATGTAATCCCTGGGTGCATAGGCAATAATTCTTTTAGATAGGGATCATTATGTAGTACGGACCAGTGTTTTTTTAGGATCTTCCTAATCAGTTCGCCATCACAACTAAAAGTAGTGAGAAAATTTGAAGAAAACTTGTCATTATTCTGGTCATCTCTTTTTTGCAGGGTACCCATTTTTCTGATAAGATCAGTTTGTCTAAGATCCTTATTAACCCGATAGGCTCTCTTAATCGTGGCCAAAGGATATTTTTTGTCAAGAAACCTCTCTCTCAAAATGGAAGCTTGATTCTTAAAATCCTCGTCCAACGTGCAATTTCTTCTAATTCTTTGGTATTGATTTTTGGGTATATTCCGCAACCACTTGTCATAATGATTACTGGTGAAATTAATATAACCATTACTATCCACCTTTTTAAAGAATGTTTTGGTGAAAATGGCATTATTATTAGGTGTAATGGACAAATCAAGAAAATCAATGGAGACACGATCTATTGTGGGTGAGAAGTTCAAGCCCCAGGTATTATTTCCTATATCCTCTAGAAACAGTGAACAATTATTGTCAACGTTATCCCAAATAATGAATAAATCATCGATGTATCTTTTGTAGATGACCACATGTTTATAAAATTTTGATGAGTATATATACTGTATTTCAAAGAGCCCCATCACCAGATTAGCAAAGGTGTGGGTGCACGTTGGACGAGGATTTTAAGAATCAAGCTTCCATTTTGAGAGAGAGGTTTCTTGACAAAAAATATCCTTTGGCCACGATTAAGAGAGCCTATCGGGTTAATAAGGATCTTAGACAAACTGATCTTATCAGAAAAATGGGTACCCTGCAAAAAAGAGATGACCAGAATAATGACAAGTTTTCTTCAAATTTTTTCACTACTTTTAGTTGTGATGGCGAACTGATTAGGAAGATCCTAAAAAAACACTGGTCCGTACTACATAATGATCCCTATCTAAAAGAAGTATTGCCTATGCACCCAGGGATTACATTCCGCAGAGCTTCCAACCTAAGGAATCAATTGGCCCCCAGTAGATTAAGAAATCAGGTTTTTCCAGCCACTAATAACAAGATTATAGGATCTTATAGATGCTGTACTAGGAATTGTATTTGTTGCAGTAATATCCAACATGGAAGGGTTTACTTTGGCTCAACCCCGGGTGACACAGATTGTATGATAAAAGGGCACCTTACCTGTCAGTCTGACTTTGTAATTTATTTAATAGAATGTGACTGTGGAAAACGCTATATAGGGAGGACGACACAACCGTTACATAATCGCATGAACTCCCACAGACACAACATTAAGGTGGGGTTCATGCTCCATGGTCTATCACGGCACGCCACTCTAGTGCATGGGAAGAAAATAAAACTCAAAGTTACCCCCATTGAACAGATACCTCCACGTGTTCCTGACAGAATAGGAGTACTCAACAAAAAAGAGACATTTTGGATATATAGACTTAATACTCTCAAACCCCGGGGGCTTAATGAGATTACAGATTTATTTCATTGAATAGGATGTATTATGCGTTTTCATATATTTATTAAAAAAAAACCCTTTTTTTTTATATATATATAGTATAAAAAATTTTTTTATATATTCCCTATCTGGTTTTAGCTATTTATAATTGGCAGTACATAGGCTACATTATGATTTTAGTTTAAAGTATATATATATATATATATATATAATATATTTTTATACATTCTGATATTTATTATTACAATTTTTATTGTACCCCCGTCTTTTTTTATATTCCCTTATGAGCTATGTTTTTATTGAATAGGTTCTTATCATATATGTTAATGTTTTTATTCCTCTTAGACGGTATATGTACATTTCTTTTATTTTACATCTTTGCTCCCTGGATTGGACTAGCGGTTTCTTCTGTGTTCACGTCCAGCAGGGTAATCGCATATACTTTCCCGTAATTCAGGCCGTTTTACTGGGTTGATGGTTCTTGTCCACCAATACAGGCTTGATTAGAGACATCACTACTTGTAAATATTATCTCCACTTTCACTTGATCCCATACTTTTTTCATATATGTATGTGAGCTTCTACATATTGGCACTAACACTAGTTTCTAGGTTTGGAGGGGACGCATGCGCTCTGTGTTAATTTCCCACGGTCTTGAACTTTCTGTAACCTGCCGGCTCCTTGGCGCAGGCGCGGTTTCATTTTTTCTCACGCTATTGAACTCTTGTGAACTGCCGTCAGTATGTGAAGATCTGCAGCGATTTCACATACCGATCCCACTCATGTCACTTCGGTTTTAGTTTCACAATATACACGTATTAAGTTTTTTTCACAGTCTTTTATGGGTTGCCTTACCCTTACTCTTATATATTTTTATTCTCTAATAAAAGCTTCCCACTTCTTTATTTAAACAGACAACTCACACACACCGTGGTGGCTATGGTGTACCTCTCTGGTAACCTCTAATGTTCTGCACTACTACAAATATGGGGGAGTTCTAGCCCCCACACATATGCATAGTGGGATTCAACCCTGAATATAGTACACATCGATTTTATTTCACATCACATTTTTGCTTTATTTTGTGCATATTAGTTTATTTTTGGTTTATTTTCTTCATATGATTTTTACACACATATTTCATTATCTTGTATATGCAAATGCTTGTAATACGTTATGTTTTAATGCAACTTGTTTTCCCGCTCGTTTTTTTCAAGAGGGATGGTCCTTATGACGTCAATATGGCTATTTAATGTATGTCAATAGGCACAATTTTTGATTTGATGTCTCTTGGTTCTCTACGGTCCTGAGGAAGGGAGCGGAGCTCCTGAAATGCGTAGACCTATGCCAATAAAGATACGTTAATCTTACGGTTCCAGAAGTGATCTTTGGCGCGGTATTATCACCCTTCTCCATTTCTCTCTGTTATCTGCCATCGGGTGGCTGCAGCCGGGATCAATACTATACATGCGATTAAAAGGGTTGTGACTTGCACAACTTTATCTGGTGAGTATTCACTCCCCCCTCCTCACCCCACATTATTGGGGTAATACCCTATCTGCGCTTCCTTTCCACAGCTTCGTACACAGTAATATTTGAGAATGTGGTCCCAGTTCTCTTCAGGTCATTGACCAGGTCCTCCTGTGTAATTCTAGGCTGATTCTTGACCTTTCTCAGAATGATACTTACCCCCAAGAGGCGAGATCTTGCATGGAGCCCCAAACCGAGTAAGATTGACAGTTATTGAGGGACGTGCATGCAGCAGAGCATTGGGAGATGTGCGCGCTGCAGAGCATTGGGGGCCTGCATGCGACAGAACATTGGGGGCCTGCATGCGGCAAAGCATTGGGGGTGGGGCATGCGTGTGGCAGAGCATTGGGGGTGGACATGTGGCAGAGCATTGTGGGCGGGCATGCGGCAGAAATTTGCGGGCTGGCATGCATGCAGCAGATCATTGAAGGCGGGCATGCAACAGAGCATTGCTGGTATGGGTTGTGCAGAGCGCTATGTAAGGAGCACTATGCAGCTGTCCTTGGTGACACTAGATATTAGCATCACTTTGCGCTCACTAACAAAATGGCTCCGCACTGTGATCCTTAACTTCATTCTCTGTTATCCTTTTGGAAACACGCAAAACAGAAGGCGGAGGTGACATCACACACATGGACAGATTACACCCACTTTTACTGCAGTTGTAATGTGAGCTAGTTATACAGTACAGTAGGTCTACAGTAGGATTTCAGCAGCTGCTCCCCCTAGTGCTTAAAAGTAAAATATCAAACATTTTATTTTTCTCTAGTCACCTTCCACGACAGCACACAGGAGGTTACCTCTCTACCCTAATAGGGACAGAAAACAGAGGTTAAATAACCCCTTTTCCACCTCCCATCTCCAGTGTTGTTTCCTTTCCCTATGGGGCACGAAAAGGTGACCTGCGGTGCTTCCGTGGCTAGTGATGAGAACGTCGCATACATACTTCCTTACCAATCGGGCAGCTGAGGTCTGAGCCAACCCGCTTCCTCCTCCATTGCTGCCTCCGTTTCATTTGGATTTGGGACCCGCCTGCCCCTCCTGCACCTCAGAGCTAAAGCTGGGTAGGCTGACTCACCAGGGGCCTCCTTTAGCTCCTCGGCACCTCCTCTCTCACGGACGATGGCTTTGGGGCGAGTAGAAAGTGACGTCATCAGGGGCTCCTTGTCAGTGTCACTTTCAGATTTCATACATTGCACTGTGGAACACATGCGTGATTACAGCACCGTGGCGGTAAACCAGGCACTCGCCCCGTTAGATGGCCTGCGTTCCTCCCGACCGATGGTAGAGGTGGAATCACCCCATAGTGGGAAGCTGGGATATCATCCGGACTGCAAAAAGTTCCCTGTCAAAGCACTCTCCAGGCTGGACTGAGGATGGAGGGAAATCGCTCTACCCACTCTGCTTCTGTGGAGCCCAACACAGCCCCCGGTTCAGTGAGTATACTGCAACTTGGGGGAATAGAAAAGTAAAGAATCTGGCTCAACTGTGATAATTGGTGCTCAGAAGTCAAAATTTAACCAAAAGAGAGAAAAGAACTTCAGCACTCAAAAGGAAAACAGTGGCAAATGTGTTTCTTTTGAAAAAGATTGTTTTTATCAATGGCTTTTCATATGAAAAAAAAAAAGCGAAAAAACAGTTGTTGACGTTTTGGCTAATACAATAGCCTTTCTCAATAAACTGTCTATATATATACAGGGTATAATCAAAAAAATATATGCATGGAAAACCTAGTCACCAGTTTAACAATTCCGTGGAATGTTATGAGAAGGATAGCAAGAGTCTGCTTTTGAAATCAGTCGATGATAATCATGCAGTAGTGAGATATATGCGGTCAGGAAATTACCTGTTATGAGAAAGATAGCAAGAGTCTGCTCTTGAATCCAGTCAATGGTATACATGCAGTGATGGTATCTAGTGAGCACCTGATCCAAGGACAGAGTGAAGAAGACTGGTGACGAGGTTTTCCATGCATATTTTTTTTTATAATACCCTGTATACATACAGTTTACTGAGAGGCTATTGTATTAGCCGAAACGTCAACAACTATTTTTTTTCTCTTTTCGTTTTTCATATGAAGAACCATTAAAAAAAGCAATCTTTTTCAAAAGAAACACATTTTCCACTGTTTCCTTTTGAGTGATGAAGTTTTTTTCTCTCTCGCAACTTGGGTGAAGGTCAGAAGAGATAAGAATGTGGCATCCAAGAAGGAGAAGACCTCCAGTCGTAAATATGTTGTGTAGCAAGAGGCTTTCTTCGGGCCATAATAAGAGACTATGCCAACCCTGTACTGACTGAGTAGTTAGAGAGGAACAACCCTCCCTCATTGAAGAGTTAAGAAGCCTTGTACGTCAGGAGGTTCAGTTTTCCCTAGCATCCCTCTCTCAGCCTCTTCCCATTGCAGCCCCTGCACCCAAGAAGAGGAAACAGCCTCATGGAGGAGTCTCAGAGTCAGACTCTTTAGACGGTCCATCATCACTACCAGATGAGGTCATAGAGGAGAATGAAGGTATCTCTTCAGTGGATAAAGTCGAGAACAAATATTTCTTCTCCATGGATGATATGGATGAACTACTGGGAGCGGTGCGGGATACTATGGGGGTTGAGGAAAAGAAATCTGCCATGTCAGTGCAGGAGGAAATGTTTGGGGGTTTAAGAACCCAAAAGAAAGTAGGATTTCCCGGTGCATGAGATCATCAGAGATATGATTCTCTAGGAGTGGGACGCCCCAGAGAAGCGCCTTATCATTCCTCGGGAATTGAGGAACTGGTTCCTGCTAGAAGACAATCCTGCCTGCTACTGGGAGGTGCCTAAGGTGGATGTACAAGTAGCCAGAGTGGCCAGAAGGACTACTCTTCCCTTTTGGGGATTCATCACAATTTAAGGATCCCATGGACTGTAAGATTGACCGCGTTCTTAAGAAGTCCTGGGAGACCTCCGCGGTACTACATAGGACCGTGGTGGCCTCTACATGTGTAGCCAGATCACTGTTCAGGAGCATCTCGCCCAAGACACACCAAAGGAAGATCTCTTGGCTTCCCTTCCACCTCTACAGATGGCGACAGGATGTCTTGCAGATTCATCGGCCGAGTCAGTCCAGGTGACAGCAAGAAGTGGGGTTCTTTCAAATTCTGCAAGACGAGCCATTTGGCTTAAACTTTGGAGCTGCAAAGCGGCTTCTAAAGTTAAGCTATGCTCTATCCCCTTTCGGGGAGAATATGTTTTTGGCCTAGCCCTGGATGACATCCTGGAGACGGCAACAGATAAAATGAAGCTGTTGCCAGAGGAGAAGCAAAGGATAAAAAATTTTCGTCCCCCCACCAGAGTCAGCCTACCCAGTACCAAGGGAAAGATAAAACGGGTCAGTGGAGTTATCAAAAAGGGGGCAAAGGTAGTAACATCTTTAAGTTCCGGATTCCGAAGATCGGAGCCATCATCAAGAGAAGCAATGACTCCATCAGAAGAGGGGTTCATCTATCCAGGTTTCTTCATCAGTGGCAAAAGATTTCGTCAAATCAGTGGGTCATAAACACCATCAGGGATGGCCTAAAAATCGAATTTGCCACATACCTACCACCTGTCTAAGGACACCCTTATGCTAAGCATTCAAAATCTCCAAAATGTAGGAGTAATATCTTCAGTACCAGAGACAGAGGTGGGTCACGATCATTATTCCGGTCTGTTCTTAATAAAAAAAAACGGCGCCCCCAGGCTGATTATAAATCTGAAACCATTAAATCGTCATATCGTCCACAGACGTTTCAAAATGAAGTGCGTGAAATCCACCATACCTCTTATCAGTCACTGGTTTTTCATGGCTACTATCAATTTAAAGAATGCATATTATCACATCCCAATCTGTCACGCTCACAAAAAATCTTCCGTTTCGCGGTTCGTCACAACGGGTTTCTCCATCACTACCAATTCAACGCCCTCCCGTTTGGTCTCTTTTCAGCCCCTCGGGTGTCCACCAAGCTAATGGGGGAGGTAGTGGTGTTCATACGAAGTCAGAACATTTGTATCATTCCTTACCTCGACAACAGGTATCGATGACCCTTAAAATCCTACAGAGATTGGAATTTGTGATAAATCCTCAAAAAATTGGACCTACTTCCCTCTACAAGGAAGGTCTTCCTCAGAGTTACCATCAAACAAATGTCCTTTCTGCCCATAGACAAACAAGTGAGGATGAAAAACAAAGTTTTTGCCCTGCATCATCAGCGATGGATAACCCTAAGATTCGCAATGTCAGTGTTAGGATCTATGACGTCATGTCTCCCAGCAGTGTCCTGGGCTCAAGCTCACTACAAGCTCACATCCTAGCTTCTTGGAACGGTTCTCAGAGGTCCCTGAACAAAAAGATATCTTTGCCAGGTCCAGTAAAAACATCTTTGCTGTGGTGAATGATTCCAACTCATCTACAAAGGGGAGTCTGCTGGAATCTGGAATCACTGATGACGAATACAACGAATGCCAGCCAGAGAGGCTGGGGAGCGATAGTCTCTCAAGTTCCCTTTCAAGGTCTCTGGTCCCAGGAGGTCAACCGCAGATACACAAATTACTGAGAGCTAGAAGCTGTGGACCAAGCTGTCAGAGCAGCATCCCCCATGATCCAAGGGGCACACGTGATAGTCTACTCGGACAATATGACGTCTGTAGCACACCTTCGTCATCAAGGAAGCACACGCCTCATGAGTAGAGATGAGCGAACCGGTCGCGGTTCGGCCCGACCACTCGAACCGCATAGGAAACAATGGGAGGCAATCACAAACACATAAAAACACCTAGAAAACACCCTCAAAGGTGTCCAAAAGGTGACAAACAACTCACAACACAACACAAACACATGGGAAAGTGACAAGGACATATACTCATGCGAAAACAAAAGAGCAGGACAAGGAAAAAGAGGAGGAGACACAGATATATGAGTATATGCAAGGAAACATCAATGCCACTACTGTGCAACTTGAGCCCTGCTCATTTTAGGCTTCCAATCTGGATAAATTGCCTGAGCTTGCCACGTGCGCCTTGGGGATCTTGTCGTGTCCTGCAGCCAGCGTTCTCTCGGAACCTGTCTTCAGTGCTGCTGGGGGTCTGCTGGCAGATAAGCACACGTGTCTGTCCACTGACAATGTGGACATGGCTCTCAGAGGACTTTTCTTCCCCTGGGTCAGCCAGGGGAGGCGAAAGGCACACGTATTTTTGAGAGTGCTTCATGCAAAGCATCTGTTTCATTTTGAAAAGGGGCATCAACTGATGCCAGTCAAGTGGGGTGTGTGTGGCCCAATTAGTGGCAACGAGGGAGACTGTGGTTGGAGTCCCCTCGCTGTGTTTCTAAAAGAACCAAGATGAACAAGTCATGGCTCTCAGAGGACTTTTCTTCCCCTGGGTCAGCCAGGGGAGGCGAAAGGCACGCGTATTTTTGAGAGTGCTTCATGCAAAGCATCTGTTTCATTTTGAGAAGGGGCATCAACTGATGCCAGTCAAGTGGGGTGTGTGTGGCCCAATTAGTGGCAACGAGGGAGACTGTGGTTGGAGTCCCTTCGCTGTGTTTTACATGCTTTTCGAAGGGCATGACATGCCTAAGAGGTTGAGTTTCAGCATCTGCAACTTGCTGGCTACAGAAAGGCTGCCTTTACACCCTTTTGAGACCGAGGATTTTCGAGACCTTATGCCCATTGCAGTGCCCCAAGAGCCGATGGCCATTCGCCACTCCTTCTCCAAGAAAGGCGTGCCCGTGCTACCACAGCAGGTCACACACAACATCACCGATTCCTTGAGAAACTCTGTGTGTGACAGGGTGCATTTCACCACAGATACTTGGACCAGTAAGCATGGACAGGGGAGTTACATGTTGCTGACTGGGCACTGGGTAACTATGGTGAGAGATGAAGAAGGGTCTGCTGTACAAGTCTTTCCGTCCCCACGAGTTGTGTGTTTTAATCCTTCCTCTGTATGTACAAGTTCCTCCACTGCTTCTGCCTCATCAACCTCGTGTTGTTCCTGCACCTCAGCCCAAACCCTGTGTGGTCAGGCCACCCTTCCTTGTAACTGCGCCCAAGTAATCCCACACACCTCCTTACTATGCTGGCAGCAGAGCTCAAGGCCATCAGGCGGTCAAATGTTTACTTTGAAATGTAGGGGAAATGTGAGACACCGCTGAGGAATTGTGGACGGTTAGCTCTGTAGAGTGAGACAGAGTTTCATCAATGGTTGTCTCCACTCAACCAGCAGCCAGGGAATGCCGGGTGCGACAATGATGCTAAACAGTCTGCGGCCCTTCTTCAGGGCAATGTGACACACGTGCCTTGTATGGCTCACGTGTTGAATCCGAATCTCCAGCAATTTTTAAAACACTATCCCGGCCTACATGTCCTTCTGTCGAGGGCACGGTGTAACGCCTGCCTGGATTGACACACTCAGACGGGCTGTAAAGGATAGGCTAGAGGGAACCCACTCACCAAGCTGGACCCCCAGAACCCTGAAACTCTTTAATCCCTATACAGTGATGTTGAATGACACAGGGCCCAAGTTGATCAATACCTGTGGAAGGCTGCAGTTCCAGAGAATAGTAGTCATGCAGGGTCAAAACATAAATTGAGGAAGAGGAACAGAATGGGAGGAACAGGACTTAATCAGAAAACAAGCAGAGGTGAAATGCAAATCGGCCAACGAGGTACCTAAACAGCAAGCAGGAAAAGTAGTCAGGTAACAAGCACACAAACCCATAAAACTAAACTGGGGGTAACAGTAACCAGAGGTTCATAGCTTTGTCTGGCAGTGGTCTGCAGACAGGAGGGGCCTAAAAAAGGGTGTTGTGTCTTCCCATTGGTTGTAGCTGCATGATGGTACTTCATCTGTGAGATACCCACCACCTGCATTCAGCCTCTGGTTCTGCATCTGTCAAGGTAACGCAACCCAGTGGGTGACCATAACCTGCGTCCACCTGTGCCGCTGGCATCGACTCCTCTCCCATCATCAGCACTATGCACGAAAGGAACACGTTGTCACCTTGCGACAGGAGTACAAATTGACGTAGCGGACTACGGTGGCGACTTAACAGCTGTGTGCGGCAATGATGCAAACATGGCAGCGTGCCTTCGTCAGGCCCATGTGACACACGTGACTTGTATGGCTCACGTGTTTAATCTGATTCTCCAGCAATTTTTAAAACAACATCCTGGCCTACATGGCCTTGTACAGCGGGCACGCTCGCTATGTGCTCACGTCCATCGTTCGCACTCAGTAGCTCAACAACTTTCATCACTCCTGAAGTCTTAAGGTCTGGCGGTTAAACGTCAGAAATGCGATGTTCCGACATGCAGGAATTTTAATCTGCACATGTTGCAGCGTCTGTGGCAGCACCGCAGAGCCCAGCTGAAATACGTTATTATGACGTATACCCTGGGCTAACTTGATCCAGAGGTGATGCAGATCACGCTGCTGGAGTGGTGTCAGATCAAGGACATATGCACCGTTCTACACAGTTTACAAATGTCGACGCAGATGTTTAACACTGGCGATGATATTCTCAGCGTGACAATTTTGGTCATCTACATGATGGAACACACTGTAAGTATTATTCGGAGTCAGGTGTTGGTCCAAGAGGAAGGGAGGAAGTACTGGAGGAGTCATATGCGGAAGGGATAACAAGATCTACAAGGTCCAGACGGTCAGCGGCACTGTTAAATAATGGGTTTACGGCGACAACTGCATAGCCAGTATATAATGATTGGAGCGAAGATAGGTCAAAAACATATTATGAATTTATTCAGATAAAAGTTGGAGGGTTACAGTCATTAGAGAAAAATAACTGTCTTGGCTTGAGTTAATAGATGGAGACAGATAGAAAAAATAACAGTTCATATCTCTTACATCGCTGTAGTGTGTAAGTCGTCTCGGGATGGTCTGTAGATGGTCTGGTCGGATGGGTCCGTCTTTCTCCTGTCACCTTCTGCCTCTCCCTCCTTCTCCCCAAACCTTTGAAGTGTGGGCTTCTTTTATAACCCAAAACCCCTCCTCTGGATTGTCCTTATCTCTTTACATGGTAACACAAAAACTAACTATCCTTATTTTAGGTTTAGCATTACATCATGTCACGTGGTACATTTTACCCGCGAAATAAGTGTACTTGCGCACTAGAGACCTGTAACAAAACCTACTTCAGTCTTATTTATAATTCCTTTGAAGCTCGCTGAGCTTTGACCTCAATGTAACAGTAACTTACAGTAAGAAGTTTCTCATGGCTATTTCAGCTCTTAGCCCAACATTCTAAACAATATATAGCACTACTTTGACAACTTTGACAAACAATGTCAGATGGCTTTGATGGACGACTAACAGATGAGTTTGGTTCTTACCATCTCAAACTCTTGGTTTAGCATTTTCCAACTCACAGGCATCCTTAAAGGGATGGGCGATATACATATATTTATGAATATATGTAATCCAGTCTATGAATCAATCTCCATAAACTCACTATTTTACAGTCCCCCCTTATCTGGAAGTTTGATGAACCCCGGGAAACCCTAACTCAATCGTGTCATCATTCGTATCACATACATTCTTGTTGGAAATTCTAGACCAATATTTGACTTGATAAACCAATCTGCAACTTTCTGTCAAAAAGTCATCTTGCGATTTAACATTCCTCTAAGAATGTTATCTTCCTTTTTCATTTCTATTTTTATGTTCCTATATATCTTCTGAATTCTACACATCACAAAAACTTGATATATAATACACATCAAAACTAATAAAAATATGATTATGATGGGATTAAATAAAATATTACCAACCGCTGACTGAAAAGATGACTTAGACCAGGAATGTACAGATTTACTAAAACTCTTCCACCAAGTTCTACCTGACATTCCATTCCATTCGTGTTCAATATCACTTAATTCACCTTGTTCATGTCTGAATATAATTTCTTCTTCCTTTAACTGTTTCGTTAATAAATCTAACAAACCCTTGTCTTTCTTTATTTCACTTGTCCACATATCCCAAGGAAAATCATTTATCTGTGATAAATTGAATTGTATCGGAAATGCCGTTAAGTTTCTCTTTCCTATAGAAGTGATATTAAAACTTCCTTCTTTCTTTGAAAGAGATCTCACATTTCCTTCTATACAATACAAACCCATAGGTAGGTTTTCCTTATGTACACAAGCAGAATAGTAAACAGAAACCTTCTCTGTCTCAGACATGACCTGAAAACAAATCTTATTTGGACTTACTGGAGTCACCAGATCATGTAATGTCTGTACAGTCTCTATTCTCGCATGACAAGAAGAATGATTATGAAAACATGAATGATAAATCACCTTATCCTGTCCAGGTAAACACATCACCTTAGAAACAAAATGCAAACATGAAGAAATGTCTACTTGTTCAGTGTTCACTCCATCAAATGCAAAATCTGTGTACTGCAGTTGATAGAACACTTGTTGTGTGTTGCTCACAGGTATACCCAAAACTGTAACAGGAACAATAGTTCCTTCTCTTCCAATCACCGGGATTAGCGATGTGCCAACACAAATGTTTCGTTCACATCCTAACCACTTATTTACCCACAAATCCGTATGATTCAATGCAAAATCATACTCTACAGGTAAATTTCGCAGTATTCCCAGTGGAGTAATTCCACTCTGTAAAGCTTGTGCAATCAACTTCAAATTAGAAGAGTACTCTACCTGTATCTCCAGGCACGCTTTAGCTACTTGTGTTTCGTGTGTGCTTTCCACGAGAGCTAATGTAGCATCCTGTAGATGTGACACGGAAGAGCCTAGTACAGCAGCTGTATTCATTACCATCCTTTCAAGAAGTTGATTCAGACTCTTCTGAACCTTTACACCTTTTCCTCCAATAAAACCAATATTATCCAAATCTGACTTAAGTGTCTGTATATTCATGGCATTAGTCAGACTTCCCACTGTCCCAATTCCTCCCAGAATTCCTTCTAACACTCCTCTCTTACTCCTAGTCTGAGTTGTTCTTTTCCCAAACCACTGTTCTATCCCCATCTCCATGTTTGATAGCAAAAACTGTGGAAAGAAAGCGCACATAGGGTTTTAACCGATAGATATAGGTGCAGGGAATAGGACAGGTACTCACCTGCTTCAGTTGTGACAGGCACAACTCCTTGTCAGCATGGAATAAATGAATACAAAAGTGGTCAGCTGCAGCCCCGATATTGCAACAGGATGGGGGATGATCAAAAAGAAATCGGGTTAAATGCTGCGCTAAAAACCACAATCCAAAGATATATCGTGAATTCCTTTTCTTTATTTTCACAGGTCAACGCGTTTCAAAGGCATCTCCACCTTCTTCATCAGGACAAAAGTCAGAAAGAAAGGAACAGCATAACACATGCTGCATGCAGAGGATATATATATATATCCAACTGAAGTAGCCACGTTTACAGAGTTGACGTCAGCTGGCTGATGACTAAGAGTCACATGGGGAAGGCAGGAACATACAGACAAAAAGAGAACAAAGAGAAAAAAAAAAAAAAAAAAAAAAAAAAAAAAAAAAAAAAAAACAACACACCTATGGGGGAAGTGTTATTTGTGAAAATGAAAAATCATGGTAGAACATTATAATCGTCCTTTGAAAATAATGTTATAAGGGGCAATAAACCGACTGGTGCCAGAAAAACCATATAGGGTTATAAAGAGTGATTTATGAAAATCATATTTAAAAATTGATTATTTATTTTTATTATTCACCAAGAAGGGGATTGTATGGAAAAAAAGGTGAGTGTAAAAGGGAACAATAATAGTTTCAAAGAATGTAAATGGGTCCTCACAAAACATTTGTAATAGTCTTGGAGGGCCAGAAAAAGGCAAAAATCACTGGATGGAAAGGTAATAAAAAACAAAAAAAAAAAAAAACAAAAAACACTTTTTTTTTTTTTTTTTTTTTTTTTCTTTCTTTTCTGTTTGTCGAACGCGAGGATACTGTAGCAGAGTGATAGGGAAAAAGACCTGTGCTGTGAAGGAGGTGACGAGAGTTCAACAGCGTGAGAAAAAATGTACTGCGCATGCGTGAAGCACCGCTGCAGCGAGAACCCGCGGGGAAAGGTGAAATAAGTTCATAGCGTGGGAAAATAAAAAAAAAAAAAAAAAAAAAAAAACTATTTGCGCGTGTGCGGGACTCTGTCTAAGAAGGAGCCATCCTAAAATGGGTTGTAGTGAGTTCATGGTGTAAAAGAGGGGGAAAAAAGGGGGGGAGGGGAGGGGAGAAATTAGAAAGGCTGATAATGATGAAGGGAAAAAAAAAAAAAAAAAAAAAAAAAAAACCAAACCCTGCAGGTTTATATTTAGGAAAAAAGAACATATGGAGTTATAAATGTAGAAAATGACAGCTACAACACAACAATGAAGGAGAAAGACAAATATTGTGTATACATATGAAGAGAGTCAAAAATTGATATCTGAATAAATATTATAAAATGAAATAAAATGAGACGCGTTGAAGATTAAAAAAGCATAAATTAACCTGATACATTATTATTAAGGGAAAAATAAAAAATCATAAAAATATATAGTAACATTGGTTTATAATAATAATTAGATAAAATACATATATATATACAAATCTGAATAAAATGGAGAAATTACCCATAGAGGAAGAAATAAAAAGATAACACTATGTGGGTAAAATAAAATTGTATATCTTATACTAAATAGATTTTTTGCATGTATATATGAATTTTAAAATGCATATAAAAACTAAGATTTATGGAAAAACGAACAAGCAATACCCTAAGAAATAAATTAATAAAAGAGATCAGTAATTTCATTTAGACCTGCAGGTTTCAAGGTACCAAGTTTATGGATCCAGAAGGTCTCCTTTTTACTTAACATATCCAACCTATTGGGTGTGTTAGGTGGAATATGCTCAATGGGAGTGATTTTGAAAGACATAGTCTTATTATGGAACAAGGCGCAGTGTCTAGAGAGGCCATGTAGCATATACCCAATTTTAACATTATACCTGTGTGAATTCAGTCTGTTTTTGAAAGACATAGTCTTATTATGGAACAAGGCGCAGTGTCTAGAGAGGCCATGTAGCATATACCCAATTTTAACATTATACCTGTGTGAATTCAGTCTGTTGTGCAAAGCTTGACAGGTCCTGCCTACATATTGTTTGCCACAAATACAGTCAATGAGGTAAATAACATGATCTGATAGGCATGTTAGATGGTCCTTTATAGGGAAATTTTCAGACCCTGAGTGGGAGCAAAAAAATGTCCTCTTATGGTAAATGCTCTTGCAGCATAGACAATTTTTGGTATTGCATTTATAGGACCCTATCAGGGAAGTCAGGCTTTTAATTTCCTGTATGTCCCTTAATCGACTGGGAGCTATTATATTTTTGATAGTGGGGGCCCTCCTGAAAGTGATGCCAGGACGAGCGGGTAAAATGTCTTTCAAAATGGGGTCGTTCAATAGTATGTCCCAATGTTTGGCAAATATATTCCTAATTCGGAGATTATCACTGCTGAATGTAGTTAGAAAGTTGAGGGAAAAGGCATTATCCAGATCATCCACCCTTTTTTTCGGTTGTAGGGATTTTTTGGAGACTAATAAATCCCTTTGTTTAAAAGTCCTGGTCGCGTTATATGCTTTCTTGATCAAGGTTTTGGGGTATCTTTTCTCTTGGAAGCGGTCCCTTAAAATGTCTACTTGCATCTTAAAGTCCTCTTCTGTCGTGCAGTTTCTCCTAATTCTTTTATACTGATTGATAGGTATATTTCGCAACCATTTGCTATAATGTTCACTGTTATAATTAATATAGCTATTGGCATCTACCTGTTTGAAATACGTTTTAGTGTATATTCTATATGTATAGTCTGCACAACAGACTGAATTCACACAGGTATAATGTTAAAATTGGGTATATGCTACATGGCCTCTCTAGACACTGCGCCTTGTTCCATAATAAGACTATGTCTTTCAAAATCACTCCCATTGAGCATATTCCACCTAACACACCCAATAGGTTGGATATGTTAAGTAAAAAGGAGACCTTCTGGATCCATAAACTTGGTACCTTGAAACCTGCAGGTCTAAATGAAATTACTGATCTCTTTTATTAATTTATTTCTTAGGGTATTGCTTGTTCGTTTTTCCATAAATCTTAGTTTTTATATGCATTTTAAAATTCATATATACATGCAAAAAATCTATTTAGTATAAGATATACAATTTTATTTTACCCACATAGTGTTATCTTTTTATTTCTTCCTCTATGGGTAATTTCTCCATTTTATTCAGATTTGTATATATATATGTATTTTATCTAATTATTATTATAAACCAATGTTACTATATATTTTTATGATTTTTTATTTTTCCCTTAATAATAATGTATCAGGTTAATTTATGCTTTTTTAATCTTCAACGCGTCTCATTTTATTTCATTTTATAATATTTATTCAGATATCAATTTTTGACTCTCTTCATATGTATACACAATATTTGTCTTTCTCCTTCATTGTTGTGTTGTAGCTGTCATTTTCTACATTTATAACTCCATATGTTCTTTTTTCCTAAATATAAACCTGCAGGGTTTGGTTTTTTTTTTTTTTTTTTTTTTTTTTTTTCCCTTCATCATTATCAGCCTTTCTAATTTCTCCCCTCCCCTCCCCCCCTTTTTTCCCCCTCTTTTACACCATGAACTCACTACAACCCATTTTAGGATGGCTCCTTCTTAGACAGAGTCCCGCACACGCGCAAATAGTTTTTTTTTTTTTTTTTTTTTTTTTATTTTCCCACGCTATGAACTTATTTCACCTTTCCCCGCGGGTTCTCGCTGCAGCGGTGCTTCACGCATGCGCAGTACATTTTTTCTCACGCTGTTGAACTCTCGTCACCTCCTTCACAGCACAGGTCTTTTTCCCTATCACTCTGCTACAGTATCCTCGCGTTCGACAAACAGAAAAGAAAGAAAAAAAAAAAAAAAAAGTGTTTTTTGTTTTTTTTTTTTTTTGTTTTTTATTACCTTTCCATCCAGTGATTTTTGCCTTTTTCTGGCCCTCCAAGACTATTACAAATGTTTTGTGAGGACCCATTTACATTCTTTGAAACTATTATTGTTCCCTTTTACACTCACCTTTTTTTCCATACAATCCCCTTCTTGGTGAATAATAAAAATAAATAATCAATTTTTAAATATGATTTTCATAAATCACTCTTTATAACCCTATATGGTTTTTCTGGCACCAGTCGGTTTATTGCCCCTTATAACATTATTTTCAAAGGACGATTATAATGTTCTACCATGATTTTTCATTTTCACAAATAACACTTCCCCCATAGGTGTGTTGTTTTTTTTTTTTTTTTTTTTTTTTTTTTTTTTTCTCTTTGTTCTCTTTTTGTCTGTATGTTCCTGCCTTCCCCATGTGACTCTTAGTCATCAGCCAGCTGACGTCAACTCTGTAAACGTGGCTACTTCAGTTGGATATATATATATATCCTCTGCATGCAGCATGTGTTATGCTGTTCCTTTCTTTCTGACTTTTGTCCTGATGAAGAAGGTGGAGATGCCTTTGAAACGCGTTGACCTGTGAAAATAAAGAAAAGGAATTCACGATATATCTTTGGATTGTGGTTTTTAGCGCAGCATTTAACCCGATTTCTTTTTGATCATCCCCCATCTCCATGTTTATGAGATGTGATTGACACTGAGGAAACCTGGTAGAGATCTTCCAATGAGACATATTGAAAGTCCATACCATTGTCATAAATTCTCCATCCCTTAATAAGGACTTGGACTGAAATTGATTAATTTGGAAAGGAGAAGACGGCATGAACCTCGTGTCTGTGCATGCACTATCTGCTGCTGACCAAATATTCACACTAACGTCTTTACAATCTCTGTAATGTGTCTTTGTTTCAACGCAACACTGGTAAATTCCAGAGTCCCTGGAAGATGGATTCTCTATGGAAAAAATGAAAGTATCATCCATCCACCTGATATTACCAATCTGACCTCTGTGAATGACATTAGTTGGACTGTTTAAAAAACGTCCCAAAAACGATGAATTTTTGGTCCATGTCAACAAAGACTCAGAAGGCAATTTCAACCTTGTGTTACATTTTAACATTATGGGTAATGTATTTACTTTATTATGTACTGTCTGTGGTGAAACCCTTATTTCCGGAACTATAGTGTTAGTAACGGTAAACACTACAGATACCTGAACTTGCACAGGTTCCCGTGTTATCTGGAAATTCCATGTTTTGACCCAATCTTTATCTCCTTCTGTGATGGAGAGTAAAGAAGGATCCAGAATTTTCCCAAAAACCTGAGTTTTTAACAAAATTTCTGTTTTGGATCTTCCAAACTTTCCCTTTGCAATCATGTCATTTGTAATATCACCGGACCATACAGCAGGTTCATCACCTCTGATCTCTATGTTCCAGTATAGTACATCTGTAGGAGAACATTCCCATGTACCAGTTTTATTATTGTGTACATATTCTCCTTGTAATTGTGTGAATCTAGTTTTAGGTCCTGCAATCGCATGTAATATTATGTCTGTGTCGTGTATGAAATGTAATTCAATGCAACATTTTGTTCCATATCCCATGCAGATATTCCCTATTATCTCCACAGAATTGTCCGTGATGTTCTCTGTCAGTAAGTTCCGTGTATCTGATCCTCTTGGTCTTCGAGAATGTTGAATCTCTCTAGTCCGTTCATTCACATCATTGACGATTGTTCCTTGATGTAACATGTAAACAATGATGAAAATAAAGCAAAGCAGCAGGAACGTAGATCCCATCACGTAGAAGCTTGTCTTGAGCTTGGGAAGATGTTCTTTCTCCAGAAGGCTTGATGTCATCTTTCCTTCACAGTCTTTAGGTTCTTTATTCCAGTTCGTATAGGAATCCATTTCTTCCTGGAAAGAAATGCAGTATCATTATTTTGTCACAAATATTTTGCACTGGTCAACGTGAACCCACACTTTTTGTGTTTTCCGGGTCTTTTTTACCACATTTGACACTCGGTGCACAAGAATCATGACTTGTCCCATAGTCTCAAGGACTTCAAAAGGACCTTCCCAATTACACTCCCATGGTCCACTCTTGCGAAAGGTTTTGATCATCACTAGAGCACCTTTCTTGAATTTGGACTCATAGGGTGGCTCCATTTTCTGCATTCTCGATGCCGCATATGGCAGAATCGCTTTCAGGTTCTCCTGCAGCGATCTCAACCATTGGGACCTTGAGATAGCATCTTTTTGTGGAGTGGATAAAAATGGCTCATGTGGAAACCACAATGGCATTTTTCTTCCCGTCATCAACTCAAACGGAGTGAATTGAGTTGTAGAAGAGATTGAACCTCTTATACTCATCAGTATGAAAGGAACCTTGTCAACCCAAGTGTTACCTTTGTCCAAAAGCATCTTTGCAATTCTGGACTTGATTGTCCTATTCATTCTTTCCACAATTCCCGCAGATTGTGGATGATAGGGGACATGAAATTGCTGTCGTGCCCCTAGAATAGCACAAGCAGTTTGCATGATTTTACCTGTGAAGTGGCTACCTCGATCGGAGGTAATCATCCTTGGGATCCCCCAAGTACAAAAGACATGTTGTACCAATTCCCTTGCTGTGGACAAAGCATCATCTTTCCTAACAGGTAATATTTCTACCCATTTTGAGAACACATCTACCACAATCAATGCATACCTGAGACCATGTTTACCTGAGGGTAAAGGACCAATATAGTCTATCTGCAGTGTAGACCATGGACCATCTGCAGGTGCGATCCGTAGAAGTGGTGGCTTCTGTCCTTTAGGTCTTGGATTTATTTGGGCACAAATGAGACATGATAGGACAACACTTTGAACTGTTTCGTCCATTTTTTCCCAATAAAATTTCTCCTTGAGAATGACTAACAATTTCTGTTGTCCCAAGTGACCTAAACTCTCATGGTTGTATCGAGTGAATTCTACCTGTAGATGTTTTGGTACAACTGGACGCAATTCTCCATTTGAACTGTGACACAAAACCCCATTTTCACAGATGAAAGGAGGTTTTGGATCATCCAGAAAAATAACAAGAGAAGGATCTTTTCTCTGTTCTTCTGCAAATGAAGGTATGTACGTGTCTGCTCTTTGAACCGCTGAAATCTCAGAAGGTTCAGAGTCAAACACTTCCTCTCCTGTCAGGGCAGCTTCTTTGGCTAGAGCATCTGCGGTTGCATTTCCTACAGATAACTCATCATCAGATCTTTGATGTGCAGCGACTTTCACTATAGCAAATCTATTTGGGGCCCTAGATGCCATCTCAAAAATTGATTCTAGAGTTTCGCGGTGCAACAAGGCTTTGTTGGACGAGTCCACATAGCCTCTCCTTTCCCAAACAGGCAGGTAATCGGTTAGGGATCTGACAACATAGGAGCTATCACTGTAGATTACCATTGGAGTTTGATCATCAGCTTCATTCAGCTGTAGGACCATTCTTACCGCTTCTATCTCTGCCCTTTGAGCTGAGAAATGACTCGGTAACTTGTGTTTTACCACTTGTCCTCGCTTGGAATAGAAAATTCCATATCCTGTGTGATAGTGTCCTTCCAGAAAAAATCTAGAACCGTCTACAAACACAGGTTCATCTGCGTCTTCCGACTGTCGTCTGAAGAGAGATGGACTTGGTTCATGGAACGTTTCTATGCAATCATGGGTTTGTCCTTCATACTGCATCAATTGAGGAAGAACATACTTGGCCTTATAATCTACCTCAATTTGATTTGGAGACAATGAGAGCAACCAATGGGCAAATCTCTGATTTGACACACCTGGGATGTTTTTCTCAAAGAGAAGTTTCAGTGTGGAATGTGGCGTTTGGAGAATAACCTTTTGGAACCCGATGATGTGTTGAGTGATTTTTATCGCAAAATACACTCCCACCAGGTGTCTTGCGCACACCTCAAACCCCCTCTCAACAGGTGAGAGAAGCTTAGAGAAGTACCCCAAGATTCTCCATTCCCCCCCTTGCAGCTGCAGCAAAACCACAGAGATACTTGTCTCTGAAGTGTGTGCTTGAAGCGCAAAAGGTGCGTTCTTTTCCACCATACTTAACGCAGGTGCGTGTTGTAGATCATGTTTCAATTGTGTGAAGGCTTTTTCCTGTTCAACACTCCAGGGACCAAAATAATCATCATTGTCACCTTTTAAAAGATCATCCAAAGGTCTGGCTTTGTCAGCAAAATTTTCAATGAAATCCCTTGAGTAATTTACAAGCCCTAAAAAATGTCTTAGTGCCTTGTGTGATGTTGGAATAGGAAGAGATGCAATTGCCTCTATTCTGTCCTGTAGGGGTCGCCGTGTACCTGGACTTAGCAGAACTCCTAAAAACCTGACCTCAGTCTGCATCAGCTTGACCTTTTTGGTATTCAGTTTTAAACCTGCATCATGCAGCAGCTCAAACAATTCTGCAAGCAAGATCACGTGCATCTCCTTGTCCTCCGTACTCAACAAGATATCGTCCACATATTGCAATAAACATTCCGGACGAGAAAATTTCGACAAAACGTTTGCTAGCGCCTGATGAAAAATGCTTGGCGACATACTAGCCCCCTGAGGAAGCCTACAGCATACATATTGCTGATCGAGGTGGTTGAATGCAAGCTTATATTGACAACTTTGCTCAATCGGTATACTGAAAAAACCATTACTGATATCCAATACTGAGAAATACCTTGCCTTAGCATCCAATCTCGACATCATGTCATGTGTATCAGCTACAATCGGTGCTACATTGGGAGTACACTTATTGAACATCCTCAAGTCCAACAACATCCTATAGCTACCATCGCTTTTCAGAACACACCACAATGGATTGTTACAAACCGAATTTGCCTTACGTATGACACCTTGAGCCAACAATTCCTGTATAATCTTCGACATCGGAGCAACTGACTCCGGAGGCAACTTATACTGACGCTGAGGAGGTGGGTCTCGGCCTTCAATTTTGACAATTACATCCTTCATTGTTCCAACCTCATTCCTGTACTGAGCCCATAAAGAAGGAAACCGCTGTACTAACTCAGTCAATACTTCATCACCACCAGTTTCAGGCCACAAATGATCTGCTGACACTACATCGGTCAAACAAATGGTCCCGACATGACTATATTCATCTGGATCAATAACTACCGCCTTACAACCGTTAGAATCTTTCCATACTGTTTTGTTACCCAAATCAATAATCCAGCCATGCTTTTCCATAAAATCAGTGCCAATTATATTCTCAGTATCCTGACAACACCAAATATCCATTTTCGTTTTCAAAAAACCAGGTATTTCCAAAGAAACATCCTGCTCTAAAGTCACCTTTGTTCCATTTTTACCACTGAAACCAACAATTGTGCATACAGGGGAATCTGGCTTTAAATGTAAATCAACATTTGTGACACTCAATTGCGCACCTGTATCAAGGAGAAATGTTACTTCCTGACCTTCAAGATTTACCTTTAAAAATGGTCGACCACAGCTATCCATTGAAACTCGAGTGACAAATTCCAGTGGATGCAGCCTGGGGACCGGCTTTGCCAGTCAGGATGATGGAGAAGGGAGAAGAGCAACAGGTGTCTTGCCCCTTCCATCCAATCCCTGTATGGACATTTCCCTTATCTGTCTGGTCAGAGGTGCATATGGTGATTGGTTATTTCTGTTGTCAGTATGAGTGGGCGTGTATGGTGATTGGTTATTTCTGTTGTCAGTACGAGTGGGCGTGTATGAAGGTGGAGGTGCTGAAGATGGGGGAGGTGCACTGGATGTGTTTGGCATCAGTCCATTCTCCTTACCCAGCCTTTCCTCAACTCCCGCCCTCAGGAATTTCTTGCATTCCCACTTCAGGTGTCCGGGTAGGCCGCAAAAAAAGCAATGAATTGTGCTTTTCCTGTTACCCCCCCCTGAATTCTTGTTTTTAGAATTCAACACCGGTCTTTTGTTGTTTTTGATCTGTTTTTCCTGGGATACTAATGTGTCAGTGTTCCCTTCTATCATGGCTATTTTTGATTTTACCTGATTTTGCTTCATTCGTCTACGTATTCTATCAATAAATGACGTGACCTCTTGTAGACTTTCCATCCTAGAAGCTATTTCGAATGAAGCAGGGTCCAAATATTTAAACTTTTTAACAAAGGCCTTGATCATGGAAGGCGGTTCTTGATCAGATCCGATTTCCATTATCAAACGATATCCTTGCTCGAATTTGACTAAGAATATGTATGGATCCTCCTGTATGTGTGTCTTAAGGTTTTCTAACAATTCGACTGTTGGGGTAGACTCTCCTGTGGTAAAGAGAATCAACTGTCTCAGCCTATCTTCCTTTGTGTCATGGATCAGGTCATTGTGTTCGTCAGTCCTAGGTGTTGCTTGTAACCTTTTTGCCATGTGGGAGGGAAGCCATACCCTATAAATCTTGTTTCTCTGTTCATTTGTTAGATTATATTTATCGGAATGTGACTCAAAAATGTCCGCATTATGGAAGGCGTCCATTTTATCATCATATTTCGGTATGTCTTTAATGATTTTCATTAATTGGTCATGGATTTTAATGTTAAGACGGGCAGCCTTATCATGTAACTTCTTTTTCCGAAGTTCCCCCTCATTCAGACTCTCGTCCTCGGCCGTATCCAGCCTGTCCGGGATGTCTGAACCTGAAGCTTCTGTCTTGTTCTGTCTCGTATTAACAGATACATATTTAATATCTTTCCGTAGTTTTGATATTAAATCTGCTCTTGTTTCCAACTGATCCTCCAGATGTTCGATATGTTCTGCTAATATCGAACAATTTGGACAATCCGTTGTTTCTGAATCTGTGACGTGTGTGTCTGTTGTATTGGGCGTGTCTGTTGTTATGGGTGTGTCAGTCACCATGCAGATAGTGTGTGCATATGGCTGTGCCCCACCCACCATGGAGTTGTAAGTGTATACCATACCCAATACATTCTGTATCTTTTTCTGTAACCGATTTATAGTAAAAAACTTTTTATCTAGCTTAGAATTCTCAAGTTCACATTGCCGGTACAGATTTGACCATAACTGTGCGTCACTATGTGTATGATCAAAAGAATACTCTACATGACAGTTACTAAAATAATCATGAATAAAATCCATTTCTCACCAGTATGTGATGCTTGTCCTTGAATGGCTTCAACCGTCTGTTGGATGGATGGTCCTCAGATGGCTCCAACCGACTGGATGGATGGTCCTGGAATGGCTTCAACCGTCCGTTGGATGGATGGTCCTCAGATGGCTCCAACCGACTGGATGGATGGTCCTGGAATGGCTTTGACACATACGACCTCCGTGCAGCTTTTCACGTTAACCCTCTCTTAGGTTCTGATGTGGACACAGTGTATCGTCGTTCGCCTGCAGCTTGGACAGAAATTACTCACAGACCCCCACAGACCCCCCTTCTCGGACAAAGGCAGGGAATGACGTGAGAGAAAAAAAAGAGTCCTTCTGCAAGAATAGGCAGCGTGAAAAAAATCACCTTTCACAGAAAACAGCTGTGGTTCACAATCATTCAGGCTGGTGCTCGCCAAATGTTAAATAATGGGTTTACGGCGACAACTGCATAGCCAGTATATAATGATTGGAGCGAAGATAGGTCAAAAACATATTATGAATTTATTCAGATAAAAGTTGGAGGGTTACAGTCATTAGAGAAAAATAACTGTCTTGGCTTGAGTTAATAGATGGAGACAGATAGAAAAAATAACAGTTCATATCTCTTACATCGCTGTAGTGTGTAAGTCGTCTCGGGATGGTCTGTAGATGGTCTGGTCGGATGGGTCCGTCTTTCTCCTGTCACCTTCTGCCTCTCCCTCCTTCTCCCCAAACCTTTGAAGTGTGGGCTTCTTTTATAACCCAAAACCCCTCCTCTGGATTGTCCTTATCTCTTTACATGGTAACACAAAAACTAACTATCCTTATTTTAGGTTTAGCATTACATCATGTCACGTGGTACATTTTACCCGCGAAATAAGTGTACTTGCGCACTAGAGACCTGTAACAAAACCTACTTCAGTCTTATTTATAATTCCTTTGAAGCTCGCTGAGCTTTGACCTCAATGTAACAGTAACTTACAGTAAGAAGTTTCTCATGGCTATTTCAGCTCTTAGCCCAACATTCTAAACAATATATAGCACTACTTTGACAACTTTGACAAACAATGTCAGATGGCTTTGATGGACGACTAACAGATGAGTTTGGTTCTTACCATCTCAAACTCTTGGTTTAGCATTTTCCAACTCACAGGCATCCTTAAAGGGATGGGCGATATACATATATTTATGAATATATGTAATCCAGTCTATGAATCAATCTCCATAAACTCACTATTTTACAGGCACCTTGGCGGCAGTCATGGTACGGTGGGGGAGAGGGATTATCAAGGGAGCATAGTATCAGCAAAACAGTTGAGGAAGGTGCAGGAGCCCAGGAAGAAATGGAGGACGAACTGGTGATGGGCATGGAAGACTCAGCAGATTAGTGAGAGCTTGCTCACATTTTGGTTGTGCGAGGTTGTGGGGAGAGGGCAGAGGAAGGAGGCACGATTCTCACCTCTCCGCCACCAACACACCAAGGACTTGGTCCTCCTGGATGCTCAACACACATGAGCGCCTTCTTGCTGCACTACCTACAACATGACCCTCGGATTGTACGAATTCCAAGTCATGCTGACTACTGGGTTGCCACACTGTTAGATCCCCGGTACAACACAACATTTTGTGAAATAACTCCTGCCATAGAAAGGGACGCATGTATGCAGGAGTATCAGCAGAAGGTGGTACGCAATCTTATATCTGCTTTTCCACTAAACACCAGTGGTGCACAGAGTGAATCTCAACGCTTTTTCATCGATAGGAGGAAATGGTCTTACTTGTCCACATCTGAGGGACTGAGGGCTGGCTGCTGTGCTGAGACGGCGTTGAGTACGGTGTCTCTGCAGAGTTGCATTTTTGGTCATATACAAACTGAGTTGAAAAAGGACAGATGCTGGTGGAAAGGGGAACAGGTGTGTTGGAAAGGGTAAAAAAGTTTGTGTCCGTGGGTTTGGTGGTTAAGCAACATTAACATTTGCTGAAGAAACAACATCTGGTATGGTGGGACTGGCAGATTTGGATAAGGTGGTATATACTATGTTACCGCTATATCAAAAATATTAAGAAGAAAAGAAAGAGAAAGGTAGATATCCCAATCGCCATTTGGTGTCCACCGTGCTCACAGATGGAAAAGGAGAGGTTGGCAACTGGAAGGTTAGGTGGAGGATACAGAGCAGGTTGACTCTCAAACAAATAGTAGCCTGAACCGAGTTAGACGCAACTCGGATGTGGAGACTTGGAGCCCTGTTAGTGTGACAGGGTCCACACGACCACCCAGCCCCGTAACTCCCTGTTAACAACACAGGGGCCATTGGTTATCCAGTCCGTCTGCGTAGGGGACACACCTGTGGACAGCAGCAGGCCTGTTTATGCCACTGGGCTGCACTAGCAGGACTGGTAGGACAGGAGCTGTTCTTAAACGTTCTGCGTTACCAACTGTGGTGGCGGCCTGCATCGATGACCTATCCCTGCCTACCTCTGGCCTAAAGCCGCAATGGGTTCAACACATGGAGGTGTGCTCTTTCGGAGCATAATAGAAGACTGGGCACCTTCTTCTTGGCTCCAGCCCCTTTTATAACCTGGGTCCGTCCCAAACCAGGGTGGACCACAATGCACCTCCTGGAGACAAAAGCAGAGTGACACGTCATCATGAGTGGCATAACTAGCGTCCTATTTTGAACCGCCACTTGAATGATGACCTCATGGCTGCCACAACCAAAACACCTCAACAGTCATCGTCTGACCAACAACAATGAGGTGACAAGTCATAGGGACGGCCCTCTGCAAGCCTGTTGGGAGTAGCCTGGCCAAATTGTCAGGACACCTGATTCCCTGTGGTCTATATGGGCTCCCCACATCAGGGGCAGGGCCAAAGAGTTCATTACCCGACCTAGCCTCTGATTCAGTAAGTGCCTGAGCATGCTCAGTAGCATGAAATACAGTTTCTGAAAAAAAGACTATCCGCTTCAGCATGCTGTCTAGGCACAACACAGGACTTAGACCCGGCACGGAGTGCAAGTACCTGTGCAAAGAGGCTTTTCTCAGTCAGTGTGAAGCCCCACAGGTGTTGTGTTGGTGCATTACCTTCAGGGACGCCACGTGGAGGAAGAGTCTGGTCACACTTAGGATGCTTCTTTATATGTATTTTCGTGATGCCACTCTCAGTATTGCGGTCAGTGGGGACCGCCACTGCAGTGTAAGGGGACACCTGGGGCTGATGTTGGGTGCAGTTAGTTTTAGTGGCCTCCCGAGAGTGAGTCAAGCACCAGGGCCCTGTGTAAGTGTGTTGAGCCGCAGGTCGCAGAATGACTCAGGCACAGTCCAAACGAGCATGCGCTGTAGCCCAAAATTAAGACTTTGCCTCAGGAATGACACAGTCAGGCAGAGCATGCTCAGTTGGCGAAACACTGGAGTTAGGCTGCGGCTGGGTTAAATCGGCACACAGGAAGGAGCAACTGCGGAAACACTTCGTTCAATTGTGAGGGGAGTCATGTTGTACTTTGATGATGAGCACCGTAATGCCAGTGAGCAGCATCCTGTGCCACAGACCAACATTCTTACGGTGCTGTCTATACTGCTTACCGTGAGAGGAGGGTAAAGTCTGTATTTCTGGCAACTGGACATCACAGTACCCGGGTACGGTAGGCTGTGCCCAGACAATAATGCGGGCAAGTAACACTTTGTTTTATTATGAAAACACATATCTGTTCTGGGTAGGACGACTATATAGACAATCACACCTGCTGCCTCTCCACTGTCAAATTGTCATGTACAGTTTAAATCATAGAGGGACAGCGACACATGTTTGCATTGAATGTTGCTTTTCAATATTTACATGACTGTGTTGCAAAGCTGTGTGGTTTGCATTCACACTGTTATCATCTGCCTTATCTGTGAGGCTTCAGCTAAGGGGTGCTTCACACACAGCGAGATCGCTGCCGAGATCGCTGCTGAGTCACGCTTTTTGTGACGCAGCAGTGACATCATTAGCGATCTCGCTGTGTGTGACACTGAGCAGCGATCTGGCCCCTGCTGCGAGATCGCTGCTCGTTACACACAGCCCTGGTTCGTTTTCTTCAAAGCCGCTCTCCTGCTGTGACACACAGATCGCTGTGTGTGACAGCAAGAGAGCGACAAATGAAGCGAGCAGGGAGCAGGAGCCGGCGTCTGACAGCTGAGGTAAGCTGTATCCAAGATAAACATCGGGTAACCAAGGTGGTTACCCGATATTTACCTTAGTTACCAGCCTCTGTAGCTCTCACGCTGCCTGTGCTGCCGGCTCCGGCTCTCTGCACATGTAGCTGCTGTACACATCGGGTTAATTAACCCGATGTGTACAGCAGCTAGGAGAGCAAGGAGCCAGCGCTCAGTGTGCGCGGCTCCCTGCTCTCTGCACATGTAGCTGCATTACACATCGGGTTAATTAACCCGATGTGTACTGTAGCTAGGAGAGCAAGGAGCCAGCGCTCAGTGTGCGCGGCTCCCTGCTCCCTGCTCACACTGGTAACTAATGTAAACATCGGGTAACCATACCCGATGTTTACCTTAGTTACCAGTCTCCGCAGCTTCCAGACGGCGGCTCCGTGCAAGCGCAGCGTCGCTTGCACGTCGCTGCTGGCTGGGGGCTGTTCACTGGTCGCTGGTGAGATCTGCCTGTTTGACAGCTCACCAGCGACCATGTAGCGATGCAGCAGCGATCCTGACCAGGTCAGATCGCTGGTCGGATCGCTGCTGCATCGCTAAGTGTGAAGGTACCCTAACAAGGGTATTCAGGGTGGGTGATGTGTTTTGTCTATGTTTAGGTAGATAACTGGGAAGCTCTTGTGATGCGCCACTAGTAAGTTGTCTTCGCACACACACGCACACACACACACAGAAACACACAATTACTGCTGCTACGCAGAGGGCTTAGCAAGCAGTAGGCAACTGAATAGATTGTTCTATTATTTCAATTTAATGCATGGTTCTTATTGTTTGTTTTGGGAAAGTGAAAGAATCATTTATGAACCCAACTGCAAACAGTGCTTTTCATGTTGCGTGGTTTTGCTGCATACTGTGGATCCCACCAAATACAAAACTTAAAATGAAGCATAAGTCGCAAAGGGAATTTCACTGTGCTACAATGCGGCCTAGCGGGGCTGTGCAACCACCGCCTGCCCCATCACGTGCATCTGCGTGCTCTTCATCCTCTGTGACTGTGGGGACAGCAGTCACACATGCTTTTTCACACTGAACTTCCACCCCGTTACCCGTAAGCGGGAGTGTGATTGGCAGGTCGTCACTTGTTTTTTAAGTGCAAACAGATGGTATTGTTGAGCAGTCAGACATCGAGAGAACCACCATTGGATGAAGGAAACATTATATCCACACCTGCACCTTCGTGAAAGATTGGCTGGACTACCTGCAGTTAATTATTGCGTTCCAGAAATGGAAAGGAGTGTAGAATGCACAGGTGTTGTACCTTGCTTGGCAGCAAAGGAACAATATCTTAGTATTCCAGACAATTTTAGGATGGCAGAAAAAGTGTCAGCTCTTTGGGCAAATTAAATAGCGTGGCAAAAGTGGGCAGGTGGGTACAGTGGCCGTGTTCTGTGTGTACTAGGACAGTAAAGAAAGCCTCACTTTCTATCCCTCCTAATGATGAAATGCAGTAAGGAATTCCCTGAGTTTGCTATAAAAATAGCGTTGCAAAATGTGCATGAGGGTGTCATACAGAGGTGCTGCAAATAGCTTGGCACCATTGGGGCACAAATGGAGTACAACAGGCACTTTTTGTATGCCACTAAATGGCAGCATTTTTTGCTATTATTATAGCTTATTAAAAACAGAGCAGGAGGGTGTCATGCAGAGGTGCTAGAAATAGCTTGGCACCATTGGGGCACAAATGGAGAACAACAGCCACTTTTTGTATGCCACTAAATGGCAGCATTTTTTGCTATTATTATAGCTTATTAAAAACAGAGCAGGAGGGTGTCATGCAGAGGTGCTGGAAATAGCTTGGCACCAGTGGGGCACAAATGGAGTCCAACAGCCACTTTTAGGATGCCACTAAGTTTACTCAGTGTTTGCTAGTATAATGGCTTAGTAACAATGAGTTTGAGTGTGCAAAGGGCAGGAGGGTACAGTGGTAGGGTTGTGGGTCTGGGTAGAGGAAAGGAAGCCTGCCTTTCTATCCCTCCTAATGGGGAAATGCAGCGAGGAAATCCCTGACCTTAGCTACACAGACTCTGTCATCTTGTGTAGCTGTTAAAATCTGTTTTCACGGACCTGACTGTCACCTATGGCTCTGACCCTGCCGGTATTAGCCCTTAAAAGGACTAATAGAAACATCTATCCCTATTCTGTATAGCGCTGTGTATAGAGCGTACGCAGCAGTATCGGAGACAGGAGCTACGCCAGCGGTGACTGACACCCAGACGCAGAAGGCAGATAATGGCGTGCTGGAGGAAAATGTCCGTTTTTATAATGCATGGACATGTGACATGGACATCCTATCATACATGCCGAGGCTTCTCTGGCTAAAAGTCCACTTAGCTGTGTGTGTGTCTGGGATTGGCTGACATGCTGGCCCGCCCCACTACACGCGCGCTTAGGGAAGGAAGACAAGGAAAAAAAAAAAAATGGCGATCGCCATTATCCAAACAGCAGTGATCTGAATGCGCTGTTCCCGCACACTATACGCTGAAATTTCATAATAGTGTGAGTCACAGAGTGACTTACACTATTACAGCGGAAAGCCAGCTAGTAATTAGCTTGTCTTTTTGCTGCTAGAACCGTTCTCGAACGTATCTAGAACTATCGAGCTTTAGCAAAAAGCTCGAGTTCTAGTTCGATCTAGAACAGCCCCCAAAATCACTCGAGCCGCGAACTGGAGAACCTCGAACCGCGAACCGCGCTCAACTCTACTCATGAGGATTTCCGCAAAAATATTTTGTTGGGCAGAAAGACATCTATCTCTGTCGGCCGTCCATCTGAAGGGTTCCGCAAATACCCAGGCGGATTATCTCAGCAGGAAGGACATTCATCCTGGGGAATGGTCTTTGAAGGCAGACGTATTTCACATCTTAATCCTGAGGTGGGGCCATCCAGAGGTGGATCTCTTTGCGAACAAGCAGAACGCAAAAGGTAAATCAACTTTTTTCCCTGAATCCCAACGATCAGGCTCTAGCAGTGGATGCCTTCTCCCTCCCTTGGAGGTTTCCACTAGCCTATGCTTTTCCACCAATACAACTACTGGCAAGGACTCTGCAAAAGAAAACAGACAAAACGCCTACCATAATGGTCGCACCAATATGGTTCAGGAGAAGTTCGTTTGGGGCCCTCATAAACTTGTCTCAGGATGGGCCCTTCATATTGCCTCAAGTCCACGACTTTCTCCATCAAGGTCCACCCTTCCACCAAGATCTCAGGAGACTGAACTTGGCAGCGTGGCTTCTGAAGCCATAATTCTGATAGCCATTGGCCTGTCAGAGAGAGTAATTGAGACTCTTCAAAAAAGCCGTAAGCCAGACACCAACCTCACATATTTCAAGATATGGAAAACCTTTACCGCCTGGTGCAAACCTCAGGTTCCTGACCTATTTCATCTGAATGTGGCTCACATCCTGGACTTCTTACAAAACGGTCTTGAAAAAGGTCTGTCCCAGCACTTTTAAGGTCCAGGTATTGGCATTGAGTGCTTATTTTGATCAAGACCTAGCAAACCATCACTGGGTAAAAAGATTTCTCTCTTCGGTGTTCAGGTCTTGTTGTAGACAACTAGCTATACACCATGTTCCAAATTATTATGCAAATTTATATTTTTCTCTGATTTTTCTAAACGGTCGGTGCAAATGACAGTCAGTCAAATTAGTCATCACCCGTTAGAGTATACATCAAATTTTATTGAAGAAACCTCCCAATGATAACAGTATAATGTTCAAAATTAAAAAAAACAAAAAAACTTAAAATGCACTGTCCCAAATTATTAGGCACAGTAGAGTGTCTAAACATTTTTATATGTTTTAAAGAACTGAAAATGCAGCATTGTTAGGTCACATTCACTAAAATAAAAAGCTATTTAACTCCAAAACATCCAAACAGGCCAAGTGTTACGTCACCGCCGGAGTCCGCTCCATCGACTTCTGCTCCGATCGCCAGGCGACGCCGTGTTCCTGCCGTGGATGGTGCTGGTGATGGGAGAGGAGTCGATGCCAGGGCACCGGTGGCCGCAGGCTCCGTTCATCCACTGGTCTGGGTTTCCTGGGGATCTTCAGTGCCACTGGCTGACTGTAGGTGGCGGGTGTCTCCCAGGTGAGATACCATCATTCAGCTACAGCCTATGGGAAGACACCACACCCTTTTTAATGCCCCTCCTGTCTGCTGACCTCTGCCAGAGATAGTTCTGAGAATTCTGGTGCCTGGTTCGTCCTGTGATTTCGTGTGCTGATTACCGCTTGTTTCCTGACTACCCTCCTGCCTGCTGTTTTTGTACCTCGCTGCCCGATCCGGTTTTGACCTCTGCTTGTTTCTGATTACATCCTTTGCCTTCTGATTCTGTCCCTGTTCCGCAATTCCTTGTTTGACCCTGCCTGATGACTACTCTCTCAGACTGCAGCCTTCAACAGGTAGTGATCTCCAGGGTCCTGTGTAATTCCAAATACCTGTATAGGGGTTAAAGGGTTTCAGGGTTCTGGGGGTCCTGCTTGCTGAGTGGCTTCCCTCTAGCCTGTACATTACAGCCTGTCTGAGTCTGTGGATCCAGGCAGGCGTTACACCAATTTATATGTTAACATAGGAACCTTTCTTTGATATCACCTTCACAATTCTTGCATCCATTGAATTTGTGAGTTTTTGGAGAATTTGTTTAAATTTCTTTGCATGATGTCAGAATAGCCTCCCCGAGCTGCTGTTTTGATGTGAACTGCCTCCCACCCTCATAGATCTTTTGCTTGATGATACACCAAAGGTTCTCTATAGGGTTGAGGTCAGGGGAAGATGGTGGCCACACCATGAGTTTATCTCCTTTTATGCGCATAGCAGCCAATGACACAGAGGTATTCTTTGCAGCATGAGATGATGCATGAAGATGATTTTCCTCCAGAAGGCACGTTTCTGCTTTTTGTACCATGGAAGAAAGTTGTCAGTTAAAAACTCTATATAGTTTGCAGAGGTCATTTTCACACCTTCACGAACCTTAAAAGGGCCTACCAGCTATCCCCCCATGATTCCAGCGCAAAACATGACCCCTCCACCTCCTTGCTGACGTCGCAGCCTTGTTGGGACATGGTGGCCATCTACCAACCATCCACTACTCCATCCATCTGGACCATCCAGGGTTGCTCGACACTTATCAGTAAACAAGACTGTTAGAAAATTAGTCTTCATATATGTCTGGGCCCACGGCAACCATTTCTGCTTGTGAGCACTGGTTAGGGGTGGCCGAATAGAAGGTTTATGCACCAAAGCAAGTCTTTGAAGGATCCTACACCTTTAGGTTCGAGGGACTCCAGAGGCATCAGCAGCTTCAGATATGTTTGCTGGTTTATAATGGCTTTTTAGCAGCTGCTCTCTTAATCCAATGAACTTGCCTGGCAGAAATCTTCCTCATTCTGCCTTTATCAGCACGAACACGTATGTGCTCAGAATCAGCCACAAATCTCTTCACAGTACTATGATCACGCTTAGGTTTTCGTGAAATATCAACCTACATATGACCATTGGTCACTTCTTAATATAATAATGTCCAAAAATAGACAGACAGGTATTTTATGTCAAATTATTATAACAAACTTTATATTTTCTGGGACATTTAGTGAAGACCGTGTTAGATAAAACCATGTGCAAACCCGTGCATAAAACTAGACAGGGCAGTGTGGTCAAATGTACAATATCCTCATATGAAAAATGGCTGAATGAGGGAATATTTAATGCTTAAATGAATACAATAAATTATGAAAATATCCTTATATTAATATAGATCACAATATTCGTATGGTCCATTACAGTTAGTTATTTTACTATATTGTAAAGATCACCATGTGTGGTGTCATAAATAAATTACCAATAGAAACTATTACTGATAGAGTCGTCACTATTAAGGCATATGACCTATATTGTTCTATAATAAGACAGGTAAGCTGTTATAAATATGGGTGTCACCATGTAAATATGCACGTTTATGCAGATCAAAATAAATACCGCATAGATGTCAAACTTGTATTCTATATACAGAATGTCATAAAGGACCATGTATATAGAGAGTATATAAAAGTTAGTGACAAATTAGATCAGAGATACCTTTTACAATGTATCAAATAACACCATACACGTATAAGATATTAACATATAGGAATCACCACGGCCAGGCGTGTGGGTGAACTTCAGGCTCTTTCCATACTTGAATCTTATATGAAGATTCTTGATGATAGGATTGTCTTCCGTCTGGATCCATCGTTTCTTCCAAAAGTGGTGTCAGACGTTTATAGAAACCAGGACATTATCCTATCATCTTTTTTGCCAGAACCCGGCTAACCAGAAAGAGATGGAGTTCCATTCACTCGATGTGTGTAGAACGTTGGTACTCTACCTAAAGAAGGCCGAATCCTTCAGGAGGGATTCCAATCTTTTTATCCATATTGTGGGTCGGAATGCTGGGAAAAAGGCAGCCAAAAGCGCGTTATCCAACTGGATAAAAAACGCCATCAAAGAAGCATACTCTAATCAGGGCCACCTTCCTCCGGATCGCCTAACCACTCATTCCACACGATCAATGTTAGTTTCCTGGGCCGAGAGGGCGGATGCTTCCATCAAACAGATTTGCAGAGTCGCTACATGGTCGTCTGTCCATACTTTTACCAAACATTACAGGCTAGACTTGCTCTCCAATAAGCACCTGGCCTTTGGTCGTAAAGTCCTCCAAGCTGTGTCCCTCCCCAACTTTTTTGTTGGTACTCCTCCTGTGTCCTGTCGTGGAGGGTGACTAGAGAAAATAGAATTTATCTTACCGTTAATTCAGTTTCTAGGAAACCCTCCTTGACAGCACAGTTATTCCCTCCCTATCATTTTCCTTTGTTCTGCATTTTAATGGCATATTTCTGGAATAAAGATTTAGACCATTCATGCATTTGTGGTTACTTTGGAAAACACTGGAGATGGAGGTGGGGAGGGGTTATTTAACCTCTTTGTGTTTCCTGTCCCAATTAGGGTGGAGAGTAAACCTCCTGTGTGCTGTCGTCGAGGGTTTCCTAGAAATCGAATTCACGGTAAGATAAATTCTATTTTTTTTATATTTTGCTTATTAAAACCAATAATAATATAAACAAAACATTACAGCATTAATACTTTACATTTTTTTCAGTTATTGAATTTTTTTTTTTTTTTTGACGACACCTTCCCTTTTAGTACAGAGATGACTAGATCGGAGTTGTTGCACCTAGGTCCATGATTTCTGGGTACTGTACTGTCCATAAGGACGTGCTCCCTGCATCAACACCATTCTTGCTGTCTCACTACAGAGATGACAAGATAGGAGTTGCTGCACGGAGGTTAATGACTTAAGAGCTCCCAGTATTGTCTATAAGGATGGCCTCTGCCAGTCCATGCATTGTGATCTGAGATTGTACCAATGTGCATAGATGTCTAAATAATCCCTTATATAGATTACATGAAAGCTCCCATATACAGGGCTAAAGTCGCCAGGATCAGACAACAATCCGATGTGTATGGGGCCTCCCAACTTACCTCAAGAATGGATGTCAAGGAAGAGTAGGAGCTGGCGTGTTGGAATTCCACTTGTTGATCCTTTTGTTCTCTTCAAAGATAATCCACCAACAGAGGAGGCCAACATCTCTCTAATAGAGAACACAAGTACATTTGGCCGAGCATTCCTGTATGTGATAGTCATGAAAGAGCTGTCAGCCAAACAGTTGAAGGGATTGGTTGTGTATGGGCCTTAAAGGCTTTGTGTAGTGAAAACAAGTTGGTACATCTCCATGGGCTAGGTGATAATTTGCTGATCAGTGCCCGATCACCAAGACCTGCACTGATTGGGAAAATGGGGAATTTTTATCCATTACAGAATGGAACAATAAGATGGATGTCCAACCACTGCTCTACTCATTCTCAATGTGGCTGCAGAAAAATAAAAACAAATACAGAGAGAAAGAAAACTGGAGAAAAATGCACCAATAGGGTCTTATCCAGTAAAACAATCCGCGAGTGCAGGTGTATACACTCGCCTGGTAGGGTTGTGAAAGTCACAACTCCTAGAAGTAGCTTAGTAGAATGGTGAACATCCGCAGCCCCGGAGGTAATCAATAGGAGCGTGAAACACGAGAATCGGATTTTTTTGCCGCGCTATCACCAGGAGATAAACGATGTTGATATTACAGCATCTCTTTATTCTATGAACAGGTCAAGTCAACGCATTTCAGAGATCACAGTCTCCTTCATCAGGACATCAGAGAAAAATCAACATTGAAGTATGGCCGGGGTGAACCCTTATATATGCAAGTACATACACGCCAGAGGACCGCCCGCTGTATTTCAAATACTGGCGAGATCTCTGACAGTTACAATAACGGATATGCAAATAACAGAGCATATGCATCAAAACAAAGTGTATAATCGCCTTAATAAATAAAATGTAAAAACGCAACATTTGTGAGTATTTAATAACCAAAATTGAGAAAAAATGTATGAAAAAATAATTAAAGAGAAAATCGCTGTGAAAATTAAAATATATGGATCCTGGGAGACGTCATAAACGGATCTAGAACTTAGCATCATAGAATAGGGCATATATATGGAGTAAGGAGGTTAGTACGTGGCACTATAGTGGTATATGAATTAGGTGCCTGCGAGTTATGGGTATAACGATAAAAATGGAATAAAGAAAAAATGTATGTGAAAATAATAAGACATTACCCATTGTCTTGAGAATACTCATGTAGAATATTCCTAGTTGGTGATATTTTAAGTGAAACAGCGTATATAAAGGAAATTTAGAGTAATTAAATAAAGTGTGTGTTGAAATGAAATGTAAAGAAACGGTTCTGTTTGCTGAATTTGTAAACATTGAAAAATAAATTAATGAATAAAAATGTAATGGTGTAAATAGTAAAAATAAACGGGACATGTGTCATTGGGATAGAACTCTACGACGACGTGGGAGATCATCACATACACCATTAGTATTAGCCTCCACCAGAAGGTATGGAGTAAAGGGAAAGCAAACACTGAGAAATGCCCAAGGCGCCAATGAAATGTATATTTGTATCATAATAGAATATTGTGTGTTAGAAACACTATGAATGGTGATTCTATGTGAACGGGAAAAGAAGAGACAAGGTAATAACAGTCGTTTCACATGGAAGCAAGTGCCAGAGTAAAGCCAAGTGCGCATGCGTCACCACAGTGCAACAGTCCAACACGCCAGTTCCTACCCTTCCTTGACATCCATTCTTGAGGTAAGTCGGGAAGCCCCCATACTCATCGCATTGTTGTCTGATCCTGCCAACTGTAGCCCTATGTCTATGGGAGCCTTCATGTAATATGTATAAGGGCTTATTCAAACATCTATTTACGTCGGTACAGTCTAAGAACGCAATGCATGGACTGGCTGAGGCCGTCCTTATAGACAATACTGGAAGCTCTGAAATCATGAACCTCAGTGCAGCAACTCTGATCTTGTCATCTCTGTAGTGAGACAGCTAGAATGGCGTTGCTACAGGGAGGACGTCCTTATAGACAGTACAGTACCCAGAAATCATGGACCTAGGTGCAACAACTCCGATCTAGTCATCTCTGTCCTGAAACATCTATAGTGGAGTTGCTGTACACAGAATGTCCTTATAGACAGTACAGTAAGCTCAGAAATCATGAGCCTCAGTGCAGCATCTTCGATTTAGTCACCTCTGTAGTGAGATAGAATGGAGTTACTGTACAGAGGACGTTCCTTATAGATGGTGCTGGGAGATAAGACATCATGAGCCTCAGAGCAGCAACTCTGATCTAGAGCCTCTGTTATGAGACAGCTAGAATGGAGTTGCTGAACAGAGTGTATTCCTTAGGCCAGAGCCACACTAGCATAAGGCATCAGATGCGATATGCTAATGGCACTCGGATCAGGCTCTGCTGCGAGTGTGAGTTGAGTGTCATTATACAGTGATCCAATCAGTGATCGGATCACAGGGGCAGAGGAGCAGGAAGGATTAAACTCTCCATCTTCTCTATTGCTTGTCTCTGCGTATATCTAGATGTCATCCAAGCGCAGTGTATTGTTTCACACGCACCCATAGACTTGTATGGGTGCAAGTGAGTCAAGACTCCCTACAATCGCAGTATGCTGCCATTTTTACTCAGTTCAATTGGGGCTGAAGAAAAAAATCATATATCTGAGCTGCATCATTGTCTAACATTAGGCAGAATACAATACGAGATTTTCTCGAATCATATGCCAGTGTAACTCTGGCCTTATAGACAGTACAGTGCCCAGAAATCATGAACCTCAGTGTAACAACTGCAATCTAGTCATCTCTGTACCGAGCAGTGGTGTAACTAGAGTTTGATGGGCCCCAGTGCAAAGTTTGGACCTGCCCCCACCCCTCAACACACAGACACACGGGGTACAGGATGACACCGACACTCGGAGTATGGGATATTGACGCTGACACTCGGGGTATGGTAAAATGACGTTGACATTTGGCGCTTTCCGTCAGCACCCAGGTTTTCCATAATCTGAAATTCCTCTATCAGCACCCAGCTTTCCTATGTTCTGATATCCATCTTGTCCTCAGTACCCAAATTCCCCATGCTCTGCTATACATCTTTCCCTCAGCACCCAGCTTTCCCATATCAGACCATGGGAAAGCTGGGTGCTGCGGGAAAGAACCTCTTTCCCTCAGCACAAAACTTTCCAATCCCAAGCTTGTGTGTTTGTCCCCCCTCTTATATAGTTCTCCAAATACTATAATGGCCCCCACATAGCCTTCCATATGGAATAAAGGTTCCCACGTAACCCTTCATATTATTAGAATGCACCCCATAGTCCTCCATGTATTATAATGCAGTCCTATAGTCCTCCATGTATTGTAATGCATTTCCCATAATCCTCCATGTATAAGGTAGCTATCATAGTCCTCCATATATTATAATGCAGCCACCATAGTCCTGCATATATTATAATGCAGCCACCATAGTCCTCCATATATTATAATGCAGCCACCATAGTCCTCCATGTTTTCTAATGAACTCCCATAATCCATGTATAAGATAGCCCTCATAGTCCTGAATGTATTATAATGCAGTCCCCATAGTCCATCATATTGTAATATTCACCCAATAGTCCTCCATGTATTATAATGCAGTAGCATAGTCCATGTATAAGATAACCCCATTAGTCCTCATACAATGCAGCCCCGATACTCCTATGGGTATTATAATGCACCTTATAGTCCTTCATATTGTATTATGCAGCCCCATAGTCCTCCATGTATAATGCACCCCTATAGTCCATGTAAAAGGTATCTTTCATATAGCATTATGCACCCCTTATATTCCTCCATATACTATTATGCACCCCTTATATTCCTCTATATAGTATTATACACCCCTTATATTCCTCCATATACAGCAGTAGTATATGACGCGCCCACAAGGTCTTGGGGGTTACTCTTCACTTGGCCGGTGTAGGAATGGGGATGTCGCAGCGGCCAGGCCCAGTTCCATGACCCTGGCGGTGTCTATAAAAGGGATTGATGGAGTTGATTTAGTGATTTTTTTGTGACGCCCCCTGTGATATGCGGCTATTATGTGCCGCCGCTGTGGGAGGTGCTCGCTGGGGCAGATGGTGTGATGCAGCAGAGTTGGTGCAGCTCTCCACAGGCAGAGCTGTGCTGCAGTGATGCGCTGGAGCGCGAGGGCAACAACCCCGGCAGTGATTGGACGACACAGTGGTTGCACTTAAAATTCGTTACTCACTGAGGTGTCATCGCCTTTGTAGTGCTGAGCTCCGCTGTTATGGGCTCCAGTTGATCCCGGATAGAATGGAGGTTAAGACCGGTGTTCCCTTCTGTGTGTCCTTTCTTGTGGTATTCCCTCCACCCCAGCTCCTGGGCCGCGTAACAGGTCACGGGTGTCCGCTGCACTCCCCGCGAACCCTGGGATCCCCCTTCTTCCTAAGAGCCTGGGTAGAGCACTCCAGCTCCAGACCACGGGCCCCTTGCTGTGTGCTCTCTCCTGTTGTCTGCTGTTGCTTGGAGTGGAGGTCCCGACTTGACTGACTTGAGTGTGTGATGGCCACTAACTTCCCCTGAAGGTGCCCTGCCTCCCGGGTTGCTGAACTCATGGGCAGGAGGTCCCATACCTCATGATGGCCACCCCCCAGTCCCAGTGGGAGGACTCCTGTACTGAGTGTTGTATATATTATGATGTACACCGGTGAATGACCTCCTCCTTACCCAGAATGAATACTGCACCTCAGCTGAGGTGTAGTACCCTGTGGCGCCCGACGCCACAGGGGGCCCCACATATACACCCCTTATATTCCTCCATATAGTATTATGCATCCCTTATAGTCCTCCATATAGTATTATACACCCCTTATATTACTACATATAATAGTATGCACCCCTTATATTCTGCCATATACTAGTATGCAGCCCTCATATACTGCACCACCATATTGTGTACCCCAATATAGTATTGTGCACAACATATAGTTATATGCAGCCCCCATGTACTTTTTTGCAACCCCTATATAGTAGTATGCACCCTCATAGTCCTCTGGATATCCTGATTAAATACACAAATATACTCACTTCTCCTCATTCCCCCACTGCTCCGGTCTCCTCAGCGTGTGTCCACTGTTCTGCTGCTCTGACATTTTAGCACAGCGGCGCACAGTAGTGACGTCACCGCGCTCCTCTGTGCTGACACATCAGAGTGTCACAGACACACAGCAGGAGAATGATGAGAAAGGGAGTGCTCTGCTCCTCTCATCATTGCTTTCAATTGTATTGGCATCTGTGATGCTGATATAAATGTAATAATGAAGAACCAAAAGAGGAAAGGGTATACCAAAAATTGGGATCACCACATTACAATATAAAGAATAAATATTTTATTATTGGTATAAGCAGAGAACAAAAGAGAAACACATATCTCCACACTTAAGAGTGCGGACACACAATAACACGGCTAAAAACACTTAAAAAGCCAAAGGCATGGAAACCTACACGCCAGGAAGTAAATCCATATAATGAATACACTACATGTAGAGGAAAGTACTCTATAATATATTAACACAAAGCCCGGTCCCAATGCTAATCCGTAGTATCCAGATGTGCATGTAGTACAAGATATGGGATACCGCCGTGCAGATTTGATATGATAACACCCGATATGCAGACAGTTGAATAAGTCCTAGATTACACAGTACGTTACCCCTATGTGCAGTGAACACAGAGGACAGTAAGTCATGCAACAGGGAACCTAACCATGCACTATGTGCAGTAGGAATCAAGAGCTGACAAAATATATGCAAGACACTGTAGGTGCAGGTAGATCTACACAGTATATTAGCAAAATACTAGTGTATCAGTAGAGGCAGCACAGCAAGTACCAGTATAGAAATAGCTAATAATAAACTATCCAGATGTACATGTAGTACCAAATGTGGAATACTGCCCTGCAGATACAATCAAATATGTTAACACCTGATGTGTGTTTTAACAACCAATAATCCCCAAATTTGTGAAAATATCTTATTTTTATTCATATAGAAAAATATACACATCACACCATTTGTGCATTATTACATAGATTACAAAAATCAATTGTCTTACGCCAACAGTTGGCAACCCCTGATCTTGAATATCAAGACCAGAGTTTACAATGAAATAATAAAGACAAATTGATACAATTTAAAAACATATATCCAAAACTAGTTCACACAAGGACACAGATTATACCCAGTGACTGGTTCACACAAGGACACAGATTGTCAAATCCAGACTTAACTTGGTGACTTCCCAGATGACTATGTTGGCACTTTGGTGCTGACACTGCGGTCACAATCATGCATGTTCATCCAGGGGTATCCACACAGGGTATTAAACATAGGTCCTTTAATCAAAGTCGTGAACCATCAGATAATTCCTATCAATAAGACGTCTCCACCTCGACGCGTTTCCCCACACGGACGTGTGGTTCATCAGGAGGCTGGAAGGTAAGTATAGTCTTATCAGCTTTTCATAGAACATATACGGCCAACAACCATAACAATACAACAGGTGCACAAGGTTCATAAAGACAATAACAGAATACACAGATAACTCACTTGTCAGATAGAAAGGGCCTAGAGCTAGTAAACTTTGATATTTAAAATCCCTGGCATGGCGGGTTTTCTAACGGGACCTGTTAATACATTAGAGTGGGCGGAAGAGGCAAATCAGGTGTTCTCTAACAATGATTTATCTATAGGAACTAGTGGGACAAATCTTAAGGATTCTTTTAAGGAATTATTGTCTAATTATAAAAATAATATCCGTTCCTGGTGGGAAATAAAAGGGCTGGAAAATTATATCAAGCACCAGATAGTGCCTAGGGGTTTGAGGATAAATTTGCTCCCATCCCCAAGAACATCCTCAGAACAGTTCCTCAGCCTTTGGCGGAAGGAATCTATAGCTTCCTCCCTGAGGCTGATGAACTTACTATTAGAGGAGGAGAAAAAACTTTTTTCAGAGTCTACAGTGGTCCTGAATTCGGGTATAGATAAGATTCTGCGGTTGAAAGGTGATTCGGATTTCTCTAGACGTGAGAGTCTGCTTCAAACCTCTATTGAGCGCTTTCAAAGTAATTTGAAGGAAAGGAAGCACTCACAATTTATACGAGACCTTGCAGAATTTAAAGAGGACAAGGCATTTCCATCTCAACCAGCAGGTAGACAACGGCCTGTGGTGTCGTCCTCGGATATTGACACCTCTGACTCAGAAAGGCCCGCAACGTCTGGGAGTACCCCTACTGAGGCATCTGGGCGTGGACCATCTACATGGATCCCCCCAAAAAAACAGCGAAAGAGGAGAGGGGGGCATTTTGGTTATCATGGGTCCCCACACTTTTCATCTTCTGGTCCCTCTGGGTCTTTTTTGGAGCAGAGACAGACAGGGGGGTTCTATCCACATACAAGAGCACATCAGGCCAGGGGCGGATACTAAATTTATCTGATTACCCACTTACTAATCTCGACTATGCGGTTCTGTCTAAGGGACTTAATTTTATACCCTCGAACCAATTTGATTGTTTTGGTTGGATCAGAGACTTGGAAATGTTTGGTAGAAGGCTAAGATGGAAGCTGTTCTTTGAACATAATAACCAGGAACAATGTAAGGCCTTGGGTATTGCAGAGGAGGACTACGAGTGTTTCCAGACCCTTACGGATTTATTGAAGGATGGCACCAAAAAGAGAGGGGAGGGACCTTTTACCACTCTAAAGAGACCGAGTAAAAGATCACCCCCAGTGCAGAATTGTACGAGTGTGGATATCTTTTTGAAATTAGTACAGGAAGATCTTATGAAGATTCCACGGGAGTATAGAGGTCATGATGAGTACAATCACAATCTAACCAGGGGTGAATTGAAAGCTCTCGACTCCCTGTCAAAAAATGATAATTTGGTAATCAAGAAATCCGATAAGGGGGGGAACCTCGTGGTAATGAATCATTCTCGATATTTGAATATGTGTCAGTCTCTTCTGGGGGATCGTAACACCTATGAAAGGATACCCTCTGATCCAACCAAGATATTCACTGAGATCTTATTGTCTATTCTGGAATGTGCAAAGCAAAATAATCTAATATCATCCAATGAATATGAATTCTTGACTCCCCATTTTCCTGTTGTACCTGTATTCTATGCCTTGCCAAAGGTTCACAAGGGCCTAGACCCTTTAAAGGGCAGGCCAATCGTGGCAGGGATCGATTCATTGTCCCAGAATGTTGGCATTTATTTAGATAGGGTACTTAGGCCATTTGTGACATCTTTACCCTCATATGTACGGGATACCCCACATCTCCTTCAGATCCTGGAAGACATCAATGTGGGCCCAGATACCATTTTGGCCTCCATTGATGTCGAGGCGTTATACAGCTCAATCCCCCACGATCTAGGGATTAAGGCAGTTAATTTTTTTCTGAAAACAAGAGCCATTGAGTGTATGAGGCATAATGCTCTTATTATGGAGCTTTTGTCTTTTACCCTCCATCATAATTATTTTTTGTTTAACACCAAGTACTTCCACCAGCTCAGGGGTACTGCAATGGGGAGCCCCTGTGCCCCCAGTTATGCAAATTTATTCCTGGGCTGGTGGGAGGAAACGGTGGTTTTTGGAGGGGAGGATAGGGAATCTCATCAATGTATCGGACTATGGGTCCGATACATTGATGACATCCTCATCCTCTGGAATGGCTCTGTTTATGATTTTGAATTATTTGTGGGGTCTCTCAATAACAATGCTCTGGGATTGAGATTCACCTATGTTTGTGATCAGAAAAGTATTACCTTCCTTGATCTGACTATATCAAAGGATGAAAATGGCAGAATACAGACAGCAACCTACAGGAAGCCTACGGCAACAAACTCCCTGTTAAAATGGGAGAGTCATCATCCCCTTCCCCTTAGGAAAGAGATTCCTAAGGGGAAGTTTCTGCGAATACGTAGGAATTGCTCAAGGGAATCAGACTTCAAGGTTCAGGCGTCAGATATGTTTGGGAGGTTTCTGGATAGAGGCTACCCTAAGCGTGTCTTACAGCGATCCTATGCCTTTGCGAGGGATACCAATAGACACTCTCTGATGACGTCAAAAAAGAGGAAGGAAGATGAAAATGTTTTGCGGATTATTGGCACTTTCGATCTTCAGTCTGAGCGTGTCTTTGGTATAATTAAAAAACATTGGAATATCCTAAGGGCGGATCCGGGTCTGGCCAAGTTTATCTCGAAAGCCCCCTGTATCACATACAGGAGGGGTCGATCTATAGGGGATAAACTTGTGCACAGCATGTACCAGGGACCACGTCCAGAGGGTACATGGCTGGACAGGCAAGTGGCGGGTATGTTTCGGTGCGGCAGTTGCAGTTTTTGCAATTCAATGGATCAGTGTAAAATGGTGATAAATTCAGCGAACGGGAATAAATTTTTCTTGCGGGATTTTTTTAACTGTAAGTCAATGGGGGTGGTATACAGGGCTACATGCACGTGTCCCCGTGACTACGTGGGCAAAACCCTGCGTGAGTTGCGGAGACGCGTGGGTGAGCACCTGTCGGATATTCGGAATAAGCGCGACACCCCCATAGCCCGACATATGAATGGGACACACCAAGGTGACCCTAATTGCATACGGTTTTCAGCACTTGAGCTTGTCAGGCGTAGTCCGAGAGGTGGTGATTTTGACAGGGTTCTGTTACAGAGAGAATCATATTGGATATTCAGGATGGGATCACTGGCCCCGGGGGGGCTCAATGAGCAGCTCTCTTATAGTTGCTTCCTTCCCACTTAGTGCTAGATAGGTCCGTATGGTGTTGGGAATATTTCGTGTCAGGGAGAATTAATCCCCTTGATTGGGGGATCACCCTTATTTTAGGGAGTTATTTGAAGTATCATACTCACTTGTCGGAGAAAACTATGGAGAACCTTCTGGGTCAATGAATTGATGGAGAGATCCTAAAATGATGTCTGGCTTTAGATATGATTATTCTGCTAGTGCTGTATCTGTTAATTGTATGTGAAGTATTCGTATCAAGTCTAGTGACCATTGATTTATGGTTCGGGTGCTTCTTATGTACAGGGGATCCCTTGTATATATGTGTGTAGAAATGTATATGTGTATACATGTGATCTTTATATGCATATTTGCTGTGCATTCGTGCTATATATGGGGGTGGTGTATGTGTGTTATATCTGGGATGACCACTTCTATATGTGGGCGTTTATGGCAGCTTTATATCTATGCTGCATCTTTCCTCTATCTTGGATATATGGGATCCTCTAATGCTGGGTCTATGTATAGCCCTTATGTTATTATGAACGCTAAAACAATTTCTTTTAAGCCAGCATTTATGCAGCTGGGATCTCCTGTTCCTAATATCGGTGTATTTATGCCTTCTGAAGGCCCGTATATTATCTTAAATGCTGTGGATTATCTATTTCTGAGCATGGCCGCATTACAGATGCTTTGTCCTAATCTACAGGCTGCGGATATCCCGGTTTTAACAGTGCGGTTACTTTTTCTATCTCTATATACACGCCCATCCTTGTTCATGTGACTCTGTGAGCTCACGAAAAGGAGGGCGTTGCTTAGCACTGTGAAGGGTTTCCCTTCGTATGACGTAGATGGGACATGCGCATTGATCGTGTCTGGCGGCGCATGCGCAGTGGCCACTATGATGACGCTGTCTGGGGGAGGACGTGATTTCTCCCCAGCTGTCTCATCAAGCCTGGGCTATTTAGGGCAGCGGGGATTATGCAGCTCCATGACGCCTGGAGGACGGGAGCATGATATCAAAACAGTATTAACTGAAGTGCTGCTGATCTGTTCGTGTGGCGCCATGGACCTGCATATCCCCTATTTTTCTATCTGACAAGTGAGTTATCTGTGTATTCTGTTATTGTCTTTATGAACCTTGTGCACCTGTTGTATTGTTATGGTTGTTGGCCTTATATGCTCTATGAGAAGCTGATAAGACTATACTTACCTTCCAGCCTCCTGATGAACCACACGTCCGTGTGGGGAAACGCGTCGAGGTGGAGACGTCTTATTGATAGGAATTATCTGATGGTTCACGACTTTGATTAAAGGACCTATGTTTAATACCCTGTGTGGATACCCCTGGATGAACATGCATGATTGTGACCGCAGTGTCAGCACCAAAGTGCCAACATAGTCATCTGGGAAGTCACCAAGTTAAGTCTGGATTTGACAATCTGTGTCCTTGTGTGAACCAGTCACTGGGTATAATCTGTGTCCTTGTGTGAACTAGTTTTGGATATATGTTTTTAAATTGTATCAATTTGTCTTTATTATTTCATTGTAAACTCTGGTCTTGATATTCAAGATCAGGGGTTGCCAACTGTTGGCGTAAGACAATTGATTTTTGTAATCTATGTAATAATGCACAAATGGTGTGATGTGTATATTTTTCTATATGAATAAAAATAAGATATTTTCACAAATTTGGGGATTATTGGTTGTTAAAATAGACTTTAGAAATCCCCAGGGCCTAGAGCTAGTAAACTTTAACACCTGATGTGTGACCAGATGGATAAGTCCTAGATTGCACAGTATGTTGCCCCTATGTGCAAAGGACAAGTCATGCTACAGAGGACCCAGCTATGCACTATATGCAGTAAGAACCAGCAGCTGACAAAATATATAAAGGACACTGCGGGTGCAAATAGAGATTAAGGTAGATCTACACAGAATATTAGCGTAATACAAGTGTATCAACAGAGGCAGCACAACAAATATTAGTATAGAAATAGCTAGCAAAGTATATATAAGTGCATATGAAGGTTTAAGTGCATCTGCACAGTATATTACCACAATGCAAGTGGATCATCAGCACAGCAAGTATCAGTCTAAAGATGCCACATGCAACCAAAAAATCCCTAGTATATGAGGGATGTCTGTCATGCCTAACGCCTATATGGTACAGGCAGGGCCGATAGGCCAGGCAGAGAGGCCAAGGCAGGGATTAGACTAAAAATACTACGGGAGCGGGACCAAACTGACTACCTCAGACCAGCAGATAGCAGCCATAAGGATGGTATAAATAAGCAGGGTAGCCAGCAAAGTTCCTGGCGTGGAACCCCACGCGTATCGCCACGTGTGCAGTGGCTTCCTCAGGGGAAAGAAAGGCCTTGCACTTGCATTGTGGTAATATACTGTGCAGATGCACTTAAACCTTCATATGCACTTATATATACTTTGCTAGCTATTTCTATACTAATATTTGTTGTGCTGCCTCTGTTGATACACTTGTATTACGCTAATATTCTGTGTAGATCTACCTTAATCTCTATTTGCACCCGCAGTGTCCTTTATATATTTTGTCAGCTGCATATAGTGCATAGCTGGGTCCTCTGTAGCATGACTTGTCCTTTGCACATAGGGGCAACATACTGTGCAATCTAGGACTTATCCATCTGGTCACACATCAGGTGTTAACATATTTGATTGTATCTGCAGGGCAGTATTCCACATTTGGTACTACATGTACATCTGGATAGTTTATTATTAGCTATTTCTATACTGGTACTTGCTGTGCTGCCTCTACTGATACACTAGTATTTTGCTAATATACTGTGTAGATCTACCTGCACCTACAGTGTCTTGCATATATTTTGTCAGCTCTTGATTCCTACTGCACATAGTGCATGGTTAGGTTCCCTGTTGTGCAGTGGGTGAGCAGACCCCCTGCAAAAGGGAGCATAGTTAACCCGGAAATGTTATTAATAAAAATGTTTTATTTGTATGTGCAGGTGTATTGTGTTAGGGTACCCCTAGTGGCCGGGTGGGACGGCTGTCACCACAGTGGGGAGGAGGAGCCGGCAGAGACAAGGGGAGGAGAGAGCAAGGGTGTGAGAAAAAGATTAGATCAAGGGAGCAGTCGTCTCGGGGACAGGAGCGGAGCAGCAGCGCCGGGGCAGAGTGTGGGAGCTGGAAATCAGGGAAGCCGGTGAGAAAAGGAGCGGGCGGAACCTCATAGTGTGAAGCAGTCCGGTGTGGGTCCGGGCTGTGGGTAGCCAGAAGTGGGAGCCGGGCGAAGTGGAGTAGCCAGGCACATCCCCACTGGAGGGGACGCAAGGACAGGCTTCCCCCAGCTAAGAAAGCGTATCATCACCTTTATTGCTTTGTTTGGGACTTTGTGAAGAATAAAAGAATGTTTGTTCATTGCATCGAACCCTGCCTGAAGAGTGTTTGTGCGCCGGATAACATCTGCATCACCACCACACTCTGCCCCACCAAGTCATCTCCTGTCCCCATAGTGACGGTGGAACCAGGGGTACGCCTGATTGCAAGGGCCACGACTACAAGGCCAGAGGCACCCCTGCCACCCCGTTACATGTGGCGTAGTCGGCAGGATCCGAGTCCCCTGCCAGGGACCCAGGAGGCTGGAGATCGGGTCGTGCCTGAAGCACAGGATCCGGACCAGGATACAAGATTTCCAGTCCTGTGGTGGGAAGAGAACCCAGTACCCGTAGCGTTGGACCGGGTACAAGATGGCGGTAAGGAGGCCGTTATCTGTGAGGAAGAAAAGGCGCGGAAAATTGGCGCCGAAAGAAGAGCCTGGGGCTGGCCGGTGCCGAAGAGAAAGCATGGAGTACTCCGCCCAAAGAGGGGAGGCGCCAGCTCCAGGGCACGGAAGAAGAAAAAGAAGTACCTCAGCGGAGGAGTCAAGATGATGCGTGAGGCTGGGGGTGGAGTCTGTTTAAGAGCGGGAAACGAGGACCCGCCTCCACTCTACCCAGTCTCAGCATTGACACCGCCGCCGTTACCAGCAAGATTGTCAGGGGCAGCGACGCCTTCACCACCGAGAGGAGCTGCAGCAGCTGCGCCTGTGGAGCCACCCTACGCCCCTGCGTCCTTCCAGAGGATCCGTCAGCAGCCGGGACAATCCCTGGGGGCATACATCCAGGCCCAAGCGGAGGAATGGAAGAGGGCCTGGCCCCCAGAGTAAGTCACCACTGCTGATCTGTTGTTTAAGTCCGGCGCCGTTTAGCCGGCAGAAGTTCTTTTAAAGTTTCACGGGACGAGCTCCCTTCTGTGTGTTTGTACGGGCAGTCGCCCCATCTAAGACCGGGAGCGCTGTTGCCAAGCCTCCGGGCGCCCATCTAAGACCGGGAGCGCTGTTGAGCCTCCGGGCGCTAGTTGAAAGAAGGACCGGGAGCGCTGCAGAAACCGCCGGGCGCGGGACTGGTGGCCGTCCAGAGGAGGAGAACTGGGCACACTGGTGGCCGTCCAGAGGAGGAGAGCTGCGCACACTGGTGGCCGTCCAGAGGAGGAGAGCTGCGCACACTGGTGGCCGTCCAGAGGAGGAGAACTGGGCACACTGGTGGCCGTCCAGAGGAGGAGAGCTGCGCACACTGGTGGCCGTCCAGAGGAGGAGAGCTGCGCACACTGGTGGCCGTCCAGAGGAGGAGAACTGGGCACACTGGTGCCCTCTGTGTGGGTGCTGCGCCTATTGTGGACGGTATTGCAGACTTTACGTGCTTCTGTGTGTTTTAAGTAAGAGCCGTGCCGGGAGGCTCGGGTTTTAAGAGGGGAGGTATGCAGTGGGTGAGCAGACCCCCTGCAAAAGGGAGCATAGTTAACCCGGAAATGTTATTAATAAAAATGTTTTATTTGTATGTGCAGGTGTATTGTGTTAGGGTACCCCTAGTGGCCGGGTGGGACGGCTGTCACCACAGTGGGGAGGAGGAGCCGGCAGAGACAAGGGGAGGAGAGAGCAAGGGTGTGAGAAAAAGATTAGATCAAGGGAGCAGTCGTCTCGGGGACAGGAGCGGAGCAGCAGCGCCGGGGCAGAGTGTGGGAGCTGGAAAGCAGGGAAGCCGGTGAGAAAAGGAGCGGGCGGAACCTCATAGTGTGAAGCAGTCCGGTGTGGGTCCGGGCTGTGGGTAGCCAGAAGTGGGAGCCGGGCGAAGAGGAGTAGCCAGGCACATCCCCACTGGAGGGGACGCAAGGACAGGCTTCCCCCAGCTAAGAAAGCGTATCATCACCTTTATTGCTTTGTTTGGGACTTTGTGAAGAATAAAAGAATGTTTGTTCATTGCATCGAACCCTGCCTGAAGAGTGTTTGTGCGCCGGATAACATCTGCATCACCACCACACTCTGCCCCACCAAGTCATCTCCTGTCCCCATAGTGACGGTGGAACCAGGGGTACGCCTGATTGCAAGGGCCACGACTACAAGGCCAGAGGCGCCCCTGCCACCCCGTTACAGTTGCATGACTTACTGTCCTCTGTGTTCACTGCACATAGGGGTAACGTACTGTGTAATCTAGGACTTATTCAACTGTCTGCATATCGGGTGTTATCATATCAAATCTGCACGGCGGTATCCCATATCTTGTACTACATGCACATCTGGATACTACGGATTAGCATTGGGACCGGGCTTTGTGTTAATATATTATAGAGTACTTTCCTCTACATGTATTGTATTCATTATATGGATTTACTTCCTGGCGTGTAGGTTTCCATGCCTTTGGCTTTTTAAGTGTTTTTAGCCGTGTTATTGTGTGTCCGCACTCTTAAGTGTGGAGATATGTGTTTCTCTTTTGTTCTCTGCTTATACCAATAATAAAATATTTATTCTTTATATTGTAATGTGGTGATCCCAATTTTTGGTATACCCTTTCCTCTCTTGGGTCTTCATTATTACTTGCTTGGTATACCAGGAGATCCCACTGGGTGGTGCCCTTCCCTTTTGTTTCTTGTTCGCTGATATAAATGTAAGTGCGATCCTTGGCATGGGGCCTGTGGAAGGTGAGGGGGGCCTGTGGAAGGTGAGGGGGGCCTGTGGAAGGTGAGGGGGGCCTGTGGAAGGGGAGGGGGGCCTGTGGAAGGTGAGGGGGGCCTGTGGAAGGGGAGGGGGCTGGTGCCAGCGCTGGCATCGGGCCCCCCCTTACTCACGGGCCCCATAGCGGTTGTATGGCCTGCCTCTATTGGTGGTATGCCACTGCTGGAGGCTACAGGGAGATCATCAAAAAATCCACTCCAATCCAATGTTGTAAATTATGACGACTCTGTTGGCGTCGCTCTGTTAGGCTATGGGCGCATTTTGCAGATTTGGTGCAGAAATGTTCTCTATGAAATCTGCATCTTCTGACAGAAAAATGCACCAAAAAACACATGCGTTTTGGTAGGTTTTGTGCCATACGTGTTTCTCAATGTAATCAATGGGTTGAAAAGCTAAAAAGTGCAGGAAAAACCGCACTAACAATTCACAAGATGTAGATTATTTTCTGCACCAAATCTGCAAAAAAAAACAAACTTGCGCACAGCACATCAGCATTTACACTGACTTTGCTGCCATAGCTGGTGTAAAGATAGACATATAGAATGGTGCTACAAACTGCACCAAATCTGCAACAAAAACGCACTGTGTGTACACAGCCTTACGCTTCTCCCCGTGAGGCTCCACCCACTCTTCATAAATGTCGCGGCTGGGACTGGAGGGCGTAAAGTAAAAGCCAAAATGGAATTTTACCCTATAGAAATACATAAAAAATATAAGTGTAAAAAAAAATTAATGTATGACTTCTGCTCCATTAAAAACTTGAGCAATTCCCAAAAAAAAGCATTAAAATATTAGTTATGAAATCATTACAATTATAAAGTGTGTGTGTATGAATGAATGACCGGCTTGGTTGATGGGCGTGGCCGTTTGGGTCAGGGGCGTAGCGATGTTTTCCTGTCCTCTATAATCCTGCAGGCTCCGCCCCCTGCACCCCCCATCTGGAGCTGTTACCCCCAGACCCCGCCTCTATTATAATCACCTCTGTGCCCACGTGGTCTTAGAATAAACATTGCTTTTCTGTCTGGAAAGTTCGGGCTGGAAACATCAGGCTGCATTGTGACCACGCCCCATCACATGACCAGTGACGTCATACCTGTCAGGAGCCCGTACATTCTAGCATCTCCCCTGTGCAGCGCGGACGGATCCTGACCCTGAGGTGGGGAAGATTCAGCTTTTCCTCATTAGTTATAGAGCTGAGGTCACACTGGATTTTGGGGGAAGAAATAAAAGTGTCTCCTGTCACTACTGGGGGCTGCAGCTCGTGTATATATCACAGGGAAGGGGCTGAAGCTGCAGCACAGGGCTGTGGAGGCTTCCATAAGGAAGGGGGATATGGGGGGCTACACAGGGCAGGGAGCGATGCTGCATATTGGGGGGGCTACACAGGGCAGGGGGCGATGCTGCATTTTGGGGGCTTACACTGGGCGATGCTGCATATTGGGGGCTTACACTGGGCGATGCTGCATATTGGGGGGCTTACACTAGGCGATGCTGCATATTGGGGGGTTTACACTGGGCGATGCTGCATATTGGGGGGGGTTTACACTGGGCGATGCTGCATATTGGGGGGCTTACACTGGGCGATACTGCACGCTGGGGGGGCTTACACTGGGCGATACTGCACACTCTGGGGGGTTTACACTGGGTGATACTGCACGCTGGGGGCTTACACTGGGCGATACTGCACGCTGGGGGGGCTTACACTGGGCGATACTGCATGCTGGGGGGGCTTACACTGGGCGATACTGCACGCTGGGGGGGCTTACACTGGGCGATACTGCACGCTGGGGGCTTACACTGGGCGATACTGCACGCTGGGGGGGCTTACACTGGGCGATACTGCACGCTGGGGGGGCTTACACTGGGCGATACTGCACGCTGGGGGGGCTTACACTGGGCGATACTGCACGCTGGGGGGCTTACACTGGGCGATACTGCACGCTGGGGGGGCTTACACTGGGCGATACTGCACGCTGGGGGGGCTTACATTGGGTGATACTGCACGCTGGGGGGGCTCACACTGGGCGATACTGCACGCTGGGGGGGCTTACACTGGGCGATACTGCACGCTGGGGGGGCTCACACTGGGCGATACTGCACGCTGGGGGGGCTTACACTGGGCGATACTGCACCCTGGGGGGGCTTACACTGGGCGATACTGCACGCTGGGGGGGCTTACACTGGGCGATACTGCACGCTGGGGGGGCTTACACTGGGCGATACTGCGCGCTGGGGGGTTTACACTGGGCGATACTTCACGCTGGGGGGTTTACACTGGGCGATACTGCACACGGGGGGGATTACACTGTGCAATACTGCGCGTTGAGGGGTTTACGCTGGGTGATACTGCGCGTTGAGGGGTTTACGCTGGGCGATACTGTGCGTTGAGGGGTTTACACTGGGCGATGCTGCTCGATGAGGGGCTCACGCTGGGCGATGCTGTGCATTCAGGGGGCTTACATTGGGCGATGCTGCGCGTTTCAGGGGGCTTACGCTGGGCGATGCTGCGCATTCAATGGGCTTACGCTGGGTGATGCTGCGCGTTGGGGGGGGCTTAAGCTGGGAGATGCGCGTTGGGGGGGCTTAATCTGGGTGATGCTGCACGTTGGCGGGGGCTTACACAGGGCAGGGGGTGTAGCTCCATGTTGGGGGGGCCCTACACTGGCCGATACTGCATTGATGGGGCCACATCCGGGGTGGGGACTGTAGGATGGATGGATGGATGGATGGGGCCTCATCTGGTGTACGGACTGTAGGAAGGATGGATGAGACTACATCCGGGGTGGGGGCTATAGAAGTCCATGGCTTATCATATTTCCTTCAGCAGGATATATATTTTCTCTTCTTCCTTTTATGGAGCTGAAATCCCGGGAAGATATCAGTCTCCTGAAGTGAGTGTCCCTCACTGCTGAGTGTCCCTCACTGCTGAGTGTCCCTCACTGCTGAGTGTCCCTCACTGCTGAGCGTCCCTCACTGCTGAGCGTCCCTCACTGCTGAGCGTCCCTCACTGCTGAGCGTCCCTCACTGCTGAGCGTCCCTCACTGCTGAGCGTCCCTCACTGCTGAGCGTCCCTCACTGCTGAGCGTCCCTCACTGCTGAGCGTCCCTCACTGCTGAGCGTCCCTCACTGCTGAGCGTCCCTCACTGCTGAGCGTCCCTCACTGCTGAGCGTCCCTCACTGCTGAGCGTCCCTCTCTGCTGAGCGTCCCTCACTGCTGAGCGTCCCTCACTGCTGAGCGTCCCTCACTGCTGAGCGTCCCTCACTGCTGAGCGTCCCTCACTGCTGAGCGTCCCTCACTGCTGAGCGTCCCTCACTGCTGAGTGTTTGGTGCAGTGTAGCAGGAGGTGGGTTTCATCCTTCCTTGGCCTCCAGGTCAGTGTTGGCACAGTCTGTCCTCCCTGGGCTTGTAGCTCTGCTTGTGTGGGAATTGATGGCTAGACTGTGGGCACTGAGTCTATATTGGCTCATAGTCCTGCGGTCTCTGGGGTCTGGGGGTTTCTCCAGATATGGGGTCAGTCTGTAGTCTCTGGTACGTGGTCAGTTTCTGTGAGGTGTAGATATCGGTCCTCCAGTCACTGATACCTCTCCTGGCCCTCGTCTACCATCTTCCTGATTCTGGCTTTTGTCAGGCTGCTGTGATTGGTCATTTTGGCCAGTTGGGTTTGGGAGAGCTGTGCCAGGGGTCCTGGTTCATCTGGACCACCTATATGTATCAGGGCTTTATGGTGATGGGAGCGTGGATTGCTATTCTGTAGGTGAGACTGACATGACAGTGCCCTCTTCAGAACTGCTAGGTGTAGAGGGAATCTGCCCAGCTCGTAGGGCTGGCTCCAGGTTTTTGTGGGCCCTGGGCGAAAGAGTCTCAGTGGGCCCCATCCACACATAGACATGCACAGATACATACACATACAGACACATGTACGCATACTTATGTAAAAGAGAAATTCACAAAAACACATAAATAGACATAAATCTAGACACATATACACTGACATACATAGATACACATCATACATACACACACACACACACACACACACACACACACATTATTTTTATATATTTACCCTGTATATATATTTCTAATATTGGGAAGCCGGCAACAGCCTCACTCACCTTCCGGCTTGTCTAACAGACATGGCCGTACATAGAGCACACTAACACTGCTGTATATACATCACAAGAAAGGCTGGGGTCAAACACATTACTGGGGCAATATATATTACTGAGGAAAGGGGTATACAGCAATGGGGGGCATACAGCTCTAGAGGAGGGCAGTGACTGAGGTGGGGGGGACAAACAGCTGTGAGGTGGGGGGTGACATGCAGCTCTGGGGGTATACAGCTCTAGGGTGGGGGGGACATACAGCTCTGAGGGAGTATACAGCACCTGGGTGGAGGGAACATACAGCTCTGAGGGGGTATACAGCACCTGGGTGGAGGGAACATACAGCTCTGGGGGTATAGTAGTTTGCAGCCCCCATATTGTGTTATGAAGCCCCCATTGTCCTCCATATAGTATTATGTAGCCCCCATATGCACTATGCAGCCTCCATATAACATTAAGCAGCCCCCATATAGCACAATGCAGACCCAGATAGCAATAGGCACCCTCATGTAGTATACAGCCCACATATAGCACAATGCAGACACATATAGCATTAGGCACCCTCGTGTAGTATACAGCCCCTAAATACCACAGTGCAGAGCCAGATAGCATTAGGCACCCTCATGTAGTATATAGCCCCTATATACCACAGTGCAGAGTCAGATAGCATTAAGCACCCTCATGTAGTGCAGAGCCCCTATATAGTACATTGCAGAGTCAGATAGCATTAAGCACCCTCATATAGTACACAGCACCTATATAGCACAGTGCAGAGCCAGATAGCATTAGGTATCCTCATGTAATACACAGACCTATATAGTACAGTGCAGACCCAGACAGCACAGTGCAGAGCCAGATAGCATTAGGCACCCTCATGTAGCATACAGCTTGTATATAGCACAGCCTGTATATAGCACAGTGCAGAGCCAGATAGCAATAGGCACCCTCATGTAGCATACAGCTTGTATATAGGCTATATACAAGTTGTATGCTACATGAGGGTGCCTATTGCTATCTGGCTCTGCACTGTGCTATATACAGGCTGTGCTATATAACATAGCACAGCCTGTATACAGAACAGTGCAGAGCCAGATAGCAGTAGGCACCCTCATGTAGAATACAGTGATTAATACTCAGTGGCGTAACTAGAGTTTGATGGGCCCTGGTGCAAAATGTGGACCGGGGCCCCCCCTCCACGTACACCGACACTTAGGGTACGGAATAATGACACTGACACTTGGGGTACAGGATAATGACGCTGACACTTGGCTCTTACCCTCAGCACCCAGGTTTCCCATGATCTGAAATCCCTCTATCAGTACCCTGCTTTCCCATGTTCTGATATCCATCTTGTCCTCAGCACCCAGCTTTCCCATATCAGAGCATGGGAAAGCTGGGTGCTGAGAGAAGATGTACAGCAGAGCATGGGAAAGCTGGGTGCTGAGAGATGTACAGCAAAGCATGGGAAAGCTGGGTGCTGAGGGAAAGAGCCTTTTTCCCTCAGGACAAAACATTTCCATCCCATAGTTGTATCTTTGTCCCCCCTTGTATATAGATCTCCAAATACTATAATGGCCCCCACATAGCCTTCCGTATAATATAAAGGGTCCCACATAACCCTTGATATATTATAATTCACCCCATAGTTCTCCATATATTATACTGCACCCCATAGTCCTCCATATATTATACTGCACAACATAGGCCTCCAGTTTTATAACGCACCCCCATAGTCCATGTATAAAGTAGCCTCCATATTCCTCCATATATTAAAACGTAGCCCCCATAGTCCTATATGTATTATAATGTAGCGCCATAAATCATCATATTGTATTATGCAGCCCCATACTCCTCCATGTATAAGCACCCCTAGTCCATGTATAAGGTGTCCTTCATGTTTATTATGTAGTCCCATAGACTTCCATGTGTCATGCAGCCAGCACCCCCAGGCCTCCATGTGTCATGCAGCAAGCAAAATAAAAAAACAAGTACCTCTCTTCTCCTTCCGACCCCTGCGACCGCTGTAGTTACTCCCCTGCCCCCATATCTCACACACCCTGCTCCCCATACAGCCTGCACCCCCATATCACACACACCACACCCCCATATGTCACACACCCTGCTCCCCATACAGCCTGCACCCCCATATCACACACACTACACCCCCATATCTCACACACCCTGCTCCCCATACAGCCTGCACCCCCATATCACACACCCTGCTCCCGATACAACCTGCACCCCCATATCACACACTACACCCCCATATCTCACACCCTGCTCCCCCATATCACACACTACACCCCCATATCTCACACACCCTGCTCCCATACAGCCTGCACTCCCCAGATCACACACACTACACCCCCATATCTCACACACCCTGCTCCCCATACAGCCTGCACCCCCATATCTCACACACCCTGCTCCCCATACAGCCTGCACCCCCATATCATACACACTACACCCCCATATCTCACACACCCTGCTCCCATACAGCCTGCACCCCCCAGATCACACACACTACACCCCCATATCTCACACACCCTACCCACATATCGCACCCTGCCTGTACCCCAACTTACCCCTCTCAAACACTCTGCACCCTTCACATCCCTCTGTCACAGTCTGCAGCCCTCATATGCCCCTCACCCTGCAGCCCCCTCCCCCTCATGTCCCCTCTTTTCTTATTACCAGTCATCGTGTGTCCATGTCTCCTTCAGGATTCACTATCTTCTGCTTTCTGCCCGGCATCCTGTGTCTCCTCCCACACAGTCACATGGGCGTAACGTCATCGCAGGTCCTGCAGGATGAATTATTCCGTCTTCTGTGCAGGTCAGGAGCGCTCCTGCTCTGCTGCAGCTCAGAAACGGCTGGTGGCCTCTCCAGGTCAGGGGCCCCTCTACTGACACTGGGCTCCCCTGACTCACAGGCCGGCCCCCTGACGGTCGCATTGTCGGCCACTACACAGTGGCACTACACATAGGGGCCCGGCAGCTGGCTCTGCAGAGCGGCTGCCGGGCCCCTATGTGTACTAGTGCCGCTGTGTAGTGGCCGGCCTGTGAGTCAGGGGAGCCCAGTGTCAGTAGAGGGGCGGCTCACTTCTCCTCGTTCCCCCGCTGATCCGGTCTCCTCAGCGCGTCGTCCATTGCTGTCGCTCGCTCTGACCTCTCAGCAGGCGCGCAGTGATGACGTCACCGCGGTCCTCTGCAGAGCTGTCAGAAGAACGCCGACAGTCACAGCGGGGAGAATGATAAGAGAGCGCGCCGCTCACTCTCTCATCAGTGCTCTCAATTGTATCGGCACCTGCGATGCCGATGCAATTGAAAGCGCGATCCTCGGCGGGGGGGCGATGACAGCACGGCCACCGGGCCCCCCTGAGTAGCGGTGCGCCACTCCTGCCACCGCGAGTGGGCCCTCCTGGCAGCTCAGGGCCCCGGCATTTGACCGGGTTTGCCGGGTGCTGGGGCCGGCCCTGCCAGCTCGGCCTGACAGGCACTGTTGGATGGTGCTGTGATGAACCTGGAGAAGGCTCTTACAACATTCCAGGTGGAATATTTCTGTTGGGCTGGAATCCCACCTTGATCAATCTGGGTAGGTGTGAGGGACAGGGCTGTGGAGTCGGAGTCGTGGAGTCGGAGTCGGAGCTCATTTTGGTGGAGTCGGAGTCGGAGTCGGTATAAAATGCACCGACTCCGACTCCTAAAATATATAATAAATTGGGGACAGGAGTGCAATGCAGAATGTGCTGAATATTTTACTAAATAACAACATTTAGTATAATGCTTATATTTAAGTGAAAAATTTATTGTAGTACAATGTGAACATCAGACATTTAATTGTTTTTATGATACAATAATCAAGATATTTGGATAGAACATAAAATATTTATTGGAATACAACTTTAGAACACAAAAAAACTAATAAATTGTAAATATGTAATATATATAATATATATATATATACAGTGTATATACACACACACAAGATATATATGTAATCTACTGTATATTACATAGTGTATTACATATTTACAATTTATTACAGTTTTTTGTGTTCTAAAGTTGTATTCCAATAAATATATTTTATGTTCTATCCAAATATCTTGATTATTGTATCATAAAAATTATTAAATGTCTGATGTTCACATACACATATTCATGTACTACAATAAATTTTTCACCTAACTATAAGCAATATATGTAGGAGTCGGAGTCGGAGCCGGAGTCGGAGTCGGTGCAAGAGAATTTGAGGAGTCGGAGTCGGAGTCGAAGGTTTGGCTTACCGACTCCACAGCCCTGGTGAGGGACCCAGACTTCACTGCCGTACAGGAGGATTGAGGTGATGATAGAATTGAAGCTTTTTAGCCAGACCCTCACTGGTGGCTTCAGATGATGGTTTCCTTTGGATGGCATAGCAATCTATATTGCTTATTTTAAGCTTCCTGACTGGTGAATTTCCAGGCCCAGGTAGGTAGGTGTAAGACCTGGATCTGTTGAAGACTCCAGAGCAGTGTACCCTCATTGATGTAAATATTAAAGAGCGTTAGACTTAGGCTACATTCACACGACATTCCCATTTTTGCGGTTCGCAAAAAAACGGTCCTGTTTTTTCACAGATGCATTCGTTTGGTATCCATGTAACATCCGTTCCGTATACGGTCCGTGTGACAGCCATGTGCCTTCCATTTTTTTTTTGTGGACCGCAAAAACACGGAAGCAGCTAGAAAGATATATAGATGAATAGATATAGATAGAGGGATAAATAGAGAGATGGATGGATGAATAGAGGGATAGATAGAGGGATAGCCAGAGGGATCAGTAGATAATAGATTAAAAAGACATATAATGTCCCACTGCCCAGCGTTTTGTAATCCTGCACCCTTTAGTGCCTTTCATGTGGCACTAAAGGGTGATTATCCTTGTATATAGCCAAAAAAAAAACGACTTGGAGTCCCCCCTTGTCTTTTGTAACCAGCTAGGGTAAAGCAGACGGCTGCAGACAGCAGATCACAGCTGGCAGCTTCACCTTGGCTGGTAATCCAAAACAGAGGGCACCCCACGTTGTTATTTTATATTAAATTAATTAAAACAGAAAACGTGGGGTCCCCCCAAATTTGATTACCAGCCAAGGTAAAGCAGACAGCTGTGGTCTGGTATTCTCAGACTAGGGAGGTCCACAGTTATTGGACACTCCCCAGCCTAAAAATAGCAGACTGCAGCTGCTGCCCCAGAAGTGGCGCATCGATTAGATGCGCCAATCCTAGCGCTTTGACCCAACTCATCATCTCATTTCCCTGTTGCACAACGATCCATACTCACTGTCCCAGTCAATGAAGCACAGAATGTTCCCATTGGCTGGGAGAGCAGTGCAGTGACCTGAGCTAACATCATTAGGTCAGGTCACAGCAGGGGATGACGAGCACCGACGTCAGGAGGTTAGATGAGATCATTACCTACTATGATCATCTCCACTGGATTCCTGACGTTAGCGCTGTCACTGACTTCCGTTGTCCGCTACGTTCACAGTGAAGTATCGCGGGAGCCCGTGATGTCACCGCTGGTCAGAGTCTCGGGCCACCTGTGAGACTTAATGTGAGAACGTGATGGGCAAGCGCTGACGTCTGAAGTGCAGGACTTCATCACTGCAAGTACTGAACTTTACTAACCTCCTGACAGCAACACTCGTCATCCCCGTAGCTGCTTGCACTGCAGTGCGGGCAGCCGCGGGGCTGGCGCAGGAGCTGGACACAGGCTGCAGGGGCACCAGACGAACGTCACACGGAATTGCTTCCGTGTGGCTTCCGGGGATTTTGCGGACCCATTGACTTGTATTGAGTCAGGGTCTGTTATTACGGAACAGAATAGGACATGTTCCATAATAACGGAACAGACATATGGCATCCGATGTCTTTTTTTGTAGGATCGGATGCACACAGATGTGCTTCCGTGTGTCATCCGATCCTACACAAAATTAAAGTTAAAAGGGAAAAATATCACGGTGCTGGGTCGCGCTGCTAAAGGAGGAGATGATAGTTATTTTAGATGCTGAAATCATTTAATATTCTGAAGCCACAACGCGTTTCGGGGGCATGTCCTCCCACTTCCTCAGGTAGCAATAAAATTAACTTAATATATTTATTACTTTATTTTTATTAGTTTTATTACCCTTTTTTACCGCGTTTTGGTGCGTTTTTGGCTGCGTTTTGCTGCGTTGCTCACTCAAATAAAAAAAAAAAGGTCTGATGTCATTTCCTTCTTCCATATGTTCTTCATTCTCCACTAGTGTATGCAGGAAAGCAGACAGCTGCAGAACTACAAGGCTCAGCATGCTCCATCCAGGACTGTATGCTGGAGGGAGAGTCAGGGGGAGCAGACCTACAAGGCTCAGCATACTCCATCCACTAGTGGATGCAGGAGAGCAGACAGCAGCTGCAGAACTACAAGGCTCAGCATCCTCCATCCAATAGTGTATGCAGGTAGTGGAATCTGCGTCCCCAGACGGAGACGACCCGCTGGCGGCCTCTGATGGGGATAATCCGGCTGGTGAGGACTCAGAATCAGCGGAGCATTAGGAGAGTGACTCCGGTACCAGCACCCCGGAGGCTGCATGGGTTCCTCAATTCGACGGGAACGGCTACAGGATGTCCTTATCATCGCGGGCACTCCGTACTTTGGAAATGTACATAGTGGAGGCAGAGTCCACCTCAGAAGATGAGCCCCTGTCTGCCGCAGTTGGTGTGGTGGTGCCAGTTTGCCGACACTGTGGTCTGCCTGGGCACTTTGCTGGAGTGTGCCCAGGAGGCGCCCGGTCTTGAAGGGACCGGACCCCTCAAGTGAGTTAACAGTTTAAAAGTTTCAAGTTTTAAGGACTGCACCCTTGTTAAACGTCCTCATGTTCCGTGGAGGAGGCCATCTGGATCCCCAGGTGGAGAGTGGCAGGACAGTTAAAAGTTAAACAGTGGAGATGTCCCATTCTTGTTGAACGTATTCATCCCTGCCTGCTAAAGATGAAGAGGCAATCAGGGGTCGGAGCCCTCGGTGGAGGATGGAGCCGGACCAGGAAAAGGAAAAGCAGCTGCACATGCACCGCAAGCAACTAGAGATGGGGTCTCAGGACAGTGCAGCACCGTGAGTGAAGGTGGCACTGGGGATCCATGTTATTTGGGTGGCGGGTTGTATGGGAGAAAAGCTGCAGAAGGAGGCTGCCCCGGCAGCGGTGTTAAAACGTTTTTGTTCCCATTTACTTTCTTGTTGCCCCACCATCAGGACTGCGGCACCTCTGGAGAGGGAGGTTGGAGGAAGGGTCTGCGGTGGAGTCAGCCGAGGCCCAGTCACTACCAAAACCGGTGGCTAACCTCCAGGCCAAGGGTTCCCAGACTATGGGACTCTTGGGGTGGACTGGCGGGTGAGGGACTTTACCCGGACATTGCGAACGCCCCCAGGAACCCGGAACGGTGCGCATCTGGGATTAGCGGTGGCACCGACAGTGGGTTCAGGTGTTTTGGGTGGCAGGTAAAAACGGGAAATGTAGATACATGATGTTTTTTCAATTTTGCAACGTTCAAGTAATGTGCCTCCCGTAAGGGAAGAAATGTTAAAAATGTTTTTCTATATGCTTGTTATTCCTTTTTCTATTTTTCTAGTTACCATAAAAAAAATAAACGTCAGTGGCCGGACAGCCCGCGGACGGCCTGTATTCATCCAAGGGGAATTGTGACGCCCTGGCAAAACCAGGTAGTCATAAATGAGTTAACCCTCCTTGTTACCCTCACAACCCACACTTAGACATACCACACAGCCAATAAATCCTAGCCACCCCCTCATGATAATAGGGACACACCAGTGGACGGGATAAGGCGGATGAGAACGCCCGCCTAGGGGTCTTGAGGTGTCAGAGACGAGAACACAATAGATCAAGTTCAGGCTTTGAAGTGAAGAGTTGGAAGTGCAAACTGTGCAATGGTAGTCAGGGGTAGTAGCCCTTAGACAACTGGGCTAGGTGGCAGACAGTAAGCAGAGCCACAGGTGACGGAGATCTGGTCGCGGGAGACCTAAGGAGGACCGGGGCAGGGATGTAGCCCGCCGGTGCCGACAGCGGGAATCCGGTCCGGAGACCGTGCACAGTCGGGGTGCCTGGACCCTAGGGCGAGGAAGGTTGCAAGCCGCTCTCCAATTGACCAGCCGGGGATAAGGTTCCAATCGTCCCAATTTACTGCCCAGATAGAGCGAAACGGAAGCCCAACGCGGGGAATAGGGTGTCCGCCAAGAACCCACGGAAATCCCAAGGGTCAGCTTTCGCGGGCCACAGCTCCCAACACAAAATAGAACCGGGAGTGGACATCTCCATTCCATGCAAAGTCGTCCAAAAGAGAAGGAAACACAAAGTGCAGGAGGAAGGGATATCTGCTCATCAGTCTGGGTGCGGGACCCGAATGCACCCTCCAAGGGCAGCCGGCCACTGGCAACTTGGTTTACTACTGGACTTGTGTGAAGTTATTGAACTGTGAGTACACCACTGTCCCCCGGTCTGGTCCGGCGCGCCACCTCCAGCAGCCATCACTCCCGTGCTCCATCTCTCGGGTAAAATTGGAAAGGGAAGATCGGACCCAGCACCAATTCCAAAAATATGTTAAAAATCAAACTTCTTTATTAATACATGGTTAAAAAATTCTTATATGAAGACCATAGTGAGGAGTATGGAACATAGCACTTTACGCGTTTCGGACTTCATAAATTTAAAAACAAAAAACTAGTCCTTAATCATAAGGATCATCTTAATCATCTCTCGGGCCCCAGGACTACACCTCCCTTACCCGTGGAGGGGATCCCATCTAGCTGCCCTGTTCCACCAGCCCCGGGTGCCCCATCACCAGGCAGCGGTGGTGTCATCATCCCTCACCGCGACCCACGGGTGGCATCACAGACACATCCCTTGTAAATATTCCCCCTTTTCCGACAGTTGTGAGGACGGGCGGCCGTGCGAGCCCGGGTCCGGTCACCACTCGAGCCGTAGCAGCGAACCCGGATCCGAGCAGTCCCCCGAGAGAAGAAGCGGCAGCGACCCCCGCCCGCAACACTGTGATGAGCGGTGAAACTCCGCCCACAGCTCAGTGAGTCAGGAAGACTGGGGCCGGCCACAGTGCCTGTGAGTGACGGGCTGTGGGCAGTTTTTCACCACTTGTCACAGCCCATCTGCTCCCTCCTCCTTCACAGCAGAGAGCTGCAAGCAGGAGACTGGGCTGTGACGAGTAGTGAAACACTGCCCACAGCCCATCATTCACAGACACTGCGGCCGGCAGCGGTGTCAGGAACTTTACGTGACGTTACAGGATCCCCGAGGTCACAGAGCCCGGGGGTCACAGAGCGGGGAAGCGGTCCACAATAGCGCCTCTCACAGGCAGTATTGCCAACATAAGGTATTTGAGAGAAACATTGTTTCTCAATATATCGATCTAGAAAAAAAAAATATATGGGTGAACCACTTCTTTAAATGATTTCAGCATCTAAAACAGGGTTCCCCAACTCCAGTCCTCGAGGACCGCCAACAGTGCATGTTTTCAGGATTTCCTTAGCATTGCATGGGTGTTGGAATCAACTGTGCAGGTGATTAAATTCATGTGCAATACTAAGGAAATCCTGAAAACATGCACTGTTGGCGGCCCTTGAGGACTGGAATTGGGGACCCATGATCTAAAATAACCATCATCTCCTCCTTTAGCAGCAAGACCCAGCACCATGATTTTTTTCCCTTTGAACTTTAATTCTGTATCTCCATTTGGCACTCACGGGGTTGCTGCAGCCGAAGCGGGAGTTACTGACCCCTTTGATGCTCCACCACGGGATTGGCCTGACACTGACACCGACATCCACGGTGATCTTCCTGTACCGGAGCAGGAGCTCCAGTGTGGCGCCGATCTGAGAACGCTGGATATACACGTGTCCTCGGAAAGTGACAGCTCGAGCGGCGGCACATGTGAGAGCCCTGCAGGGACGTCAGGACAGGATCATTGGAGGTGTGAACGTGGTGTTCAGAACCCTCCGGCAGCGTAATCTATGGTGTTGTACTTGGAGTACATCTTTAGGTGAGTGTACATTACACCTCTTTTTATTATTAATAATTGTTTGCACACAAGAGCGCCCTCTTTCCCCCCATTTTTTCAATCCTACACAAAATACATTGAAAAGAGGGTCCTGTCAGTAGTAGGTCCACAAAAAAACAGGAACTGACCAGGACAAACGGAATGGTCGTCTGAATTAGTGATGTGTCGGTCGTGAACGATCCAACACAAAGATCTGGCTCCCTGCTGTGACCGACAGGAGCCGCCGGATCACCAGTGAGAGCATCTAAAATCTCTCTTTATGCCGATGAAACCCCGCCCACCCGTGGCTAAACTCCGCCAACTCATCAATCTAATTGGTGGCTTGCAAGTGGGCGGGGTTTTAGTGGCGTTACTATAATCTTAAATATGTGTTCACCTGGGGTGAACACATATTTAATAAGGAGCCGAGAACAATCTGAAAGATCCGGCTCTTGTTGGTGAGTGGAGCCATGGGAAACGGATCACCAAAAAGAGCCGGATTGCCCATCACTAGTCTGAATGAGCCCTTAGGCTGCAGCCCTGTCTGACTCCTCGGCTCTGCTGGAAATTAGCCATTCTTCTATCGTTCACACTGCAGAGGTTCTCAGTTTAGGAGCTTTTGATGACATCGTAGGACTTTCCTCCTATTCCGCTCTCCAGATCAAGAACAAGCCCGGGTGCCAGACTGAGTCAAAAGCAACTTAGCAACCAATCAGATTACACTTTTCATTCTTCAGAGACACTTTGGAAAATGAAAGGTGGAATCTGATTGGCTGCTAAGGGCAACTGAGTCAGTTTCAATTTACACCATGTTTTTGATAACCCTATTACACATATTGTCCACCGACTTTTGGACCACCCTGTGTATGTAAATGTGTATGTGTGTGTGTGTGTGTGTGTGTGATATATATATATATATATATATATATATATATATAATATATATATATATATTATATACTAGAAGGTGGCCCGATTCTAACGCATCGGGTATTCTACAATTTATTGTGTAGTTAATGTATGTTTTTTTTTCGATATATATACTATACTGGCAACTACACACAACAACATATATATATATATATATATATATATATATATATATATATATATATATATATATATATATATATATATATATATATATATATATATATATATATATGTTGTTGTGTGTAGTTGCCAGTGTTTGTGTAGGGCGCTGTAAATGTTCTGGGTGTTGTCTGGGTGTGGGGGTGTGCGAGAGCGGTGTTGTATGTGTGTTGCATTGTGTGTGTTGCGTTGTTTGTGGAGCGCTGTGTGTCTGCAGCGTTCTGTGTGTGGTGCTGTGTGTGTTGCGTGGTTTGTGTGTGGGTGTGTGTGTGTGGGTTGCGTGTGTGTTTTGGGGGAGGTATGTTTTGTGCAGTGTGTGTGTTGCGCGGTATGTGCGTATATTTGTGTATGCCGCGGTGTTTGTGTGTTGGGTGTTGTGCGTGTGCGGCGGTGTCTGTGTGCGGGTGTCTGTGTGCGGGTGTCTGTGTGCGGGTGTCTGTGTGCGGGTGTCTGTGTGTGGGTGTCTGTGTAGGGCGGTGTTTGTGGTTCCCAGTGTGTGTGTGGTGTGTTGTGCGGTGCGCGTGTGGCGCGGTGTGTGTGTTTTGGGGGGGAAGTGTGCACCCCCATCGTGCTCCATCCCCCATGCTGCGCACCCCCAATCGTGCTCCATCCCCTATGCACCGCACTCCCCATCGTGCTCCATCCCCCATGCTGCGCACCCCCCATCGTGCTCCATCTCCCATGCTGCGCACCCCCCATCGTCCTGCATCCCCATGCTGCGCACCCCCCATCGTGCTCCATCCCCCATGCTGCGCACCCCCCATCGTGCTCCATCCCCCATGCTGCGCACCCCCCATTGTGCTCCATCCCCCATGCTGCGCACCCCCCATCGTGCTCCATCCCCCATGCTGCGCACCCCCCATTGTGCTCCATCCCCCATGCTGCGCACCCCCCATCGTGCTCCATCCCCCATGCTGCGCACCCCCCATTGTGCTCCATCCCCCATGCTGCGCACCCCCCATCGTGCTCCATCCCCCATGCTGCGCACCCCCCATTGTGCTCCATCCCCCATGCTGCGCACCCCCCATCGTGCTCCATCCCCCATGCTGCGCACCCCCCATCGTGCTCCATCCCCCATGCTCCGCACCCCCCATCGTGCTCCATCCCCTATGCTCCGCACTCCCCATCGTGCTCCATCCCCCATGCTGCGCACCCCCCATCGTGCTCCATCCCCCATGCTGCGCACCCCCCATCGTGCTCCATCCCCCATGCTGCGCACCCCCCATCGTGCTCCATCCCCCATGCTGCGCACCCCCCATCGTGCTCCATCCCCCATGCTGCGCACCCCCCATCGTGCTCCATCCCCCATGCTACGCACTTCCCATCATGCTCCACAGTCACACATCAGACAGTATACACGCACACATCTGATCGCATACACTCACACCCCACTTCTCCCTGTGCCCTCCGGTGGGCGGTCCCAGCAGCTGTGCTGCACGCCGTGCTCCTCTGCCTTCTGCCGACACTCACAAAGACGATCGCATACACTCACACATCAGAACACACGCACACATCCGATCGCATACACGCACACATCCGATCGCATACACGCACACATCCGATCGCATACACGCACACATCCGATCGCATACACGCGCACACACACTGAGGATATCGCACATACGCGCTCACACACTCACAACATCCGGAGATACCACATGCTTCTGGCCATGTGATCCTCCGGCAGGTCCTGGAAGGTCACTGCACGCACAGTATCGCCACCGAGAAGTAAGCGATATCACTGGATGTTGTGAGTGTGTGGATGCGATCTGATGTGTGTGTGTGAGGGGTGTGTGAGAGTGAGTGAGTGTGATCTGATGTGTGTGTGTGTCTGTTCTTATGTGTGTGTGTGTGTTCCGCCGCTGCAGGACCTTGATGCGCTCACCTGCTCCCGGTCGGTGTCTGGTGAGTATGACTGCGGGGTCTTCTTTCTTCTGTCTTCTTTCTTCTGGGGGTGCCCGCTGCCTATAATGAAGTGGAAACCTATGTGGTGAAATGAGTAAAGAGAGCCAAGGAAAATTTTTTTTATATATATAATAAAATAGAAATCTTTATTAGGAAAATATTAAAAACAAGGATTTTGTTAAAAAGAAGAGGACACTGACATAGGATCGAGGTTGTCAAAAATTATGCGTGCAAATATAAGCATATACACAGCGATAAATAATAGTGAGACACAAAAATAAAACAGATGAATGCTGCTAAACATATGAGAGAAAGAGGAAATCTCCTCAAAAAGTTAAATATATGCAAGAAAAAATTATTCCCAACAGGCTAGTTACTCTTGTAAACCTCTATAGAAGTATCCCAAGAAGGGTTTTTGTTACTATGAAAAAACAACAGTCAGTTGGTGACTGTATATAAGAACTGCTGCCACACAAAGCATTAAGCCAGACTTATATCCACGCCATAATGGCACATAGTAGGGCCAGCAGACCAACTATAAGTGTACTATGAAGATAACCAAAGAAAAATAAGAGAAAATTCAGATAGGGGAAGTCAAGAATGCAACAATGGAAAAAACCTGCATGTGCTGGAATAGAACCTGAAGGGATTCAATATAAAGACCCCATAAATATACTAATTGCTGCCATGCCCGACTTAAATCATATTGATACGCTCGCCATAATGGCAGATAATAAAGTCGATGAAACAGCTATAAGGGTTACTTTCAAAGAAAGGAAACCCAAAGCGAAGCGAAGGCAAGAAAGAAAAATGGAGGATCAAAGATGCAGCAATGAGAGTTACCTATGGTATAGCGTGTGCTCAAATGGGATAACCAGGGAACCAAAAAGAAGTACCCCTGCGCGCGCGTTTCGCGTCTAGCTTCTTCCAGGGGGTGCAGATAAGGGGTATACCCAGGGTTTATGTACTCACTGGTAGCCATGATGATGGGTAGCACTCCTGCGTCCCGCCCCACCTCCACGACCGCCGGGCGCAGCGTCTGACGTCACCGCGCTCAGCCCACGCCAGACGCGTCATGACGTGGACGGAGGGCAGCAAGGTACATGAGACACATCACCACAGCAACCCAGAAGCAGGCGGGACACAGGAGCGCACATCACGGCAAAACACAGAGCCCAGGCAGAATAATACAGTAGCGGACCGGCAGAACACAATTAAAGTGCAGGTTTTTTTGTTTGTTTTTTTTACTATAATGAAGTGTCTTGCCGTGTCTTTAACTCTTTCACCGCTGCATGACACTTCATTATTGACCGCAGCGTATGTCGGCTCCCTGCACATGTGTACCGGGAGCCGGTGTTCGCTGGTAACCATGATACACATCGGGTAACTAAGGGAAGCGCTTCCTATAGTTACGCGATGTGTATCATGGTTACCAGCGTACATCGGCTCCGTCACAATCCCAGCATCGCAAGGTTATGTCCGCCGGGGCCAAGTGTGCCAACGTTTGGCGGGGGCGAGCGGGCGAGGCGTCAGCGTATGCCGGCTCCCTGCACATGTGTACCGGGAGCCGGTGTACGCTGGAGCGGGCGATGCGTTCGGAGGGCCGGGGTGAGCGGCTAATCCATGCGGGGGGTGGGGCCAGGCCGAGGCGAGCGGCCAATCCGTGGGGGGGCGGGGCCAGGCCGAGCCCAGCGGCCAATCCGACAGTTGTCACGCTAACGACACTGTCACGGTGACACAATTTTGGAGCAAGACAGACAGACAGAATAAGGCAATTATATATATAGATAATATGCGTGTGTGTGTGTGTGTATATACTGTATGTGTCTGTATAGATGTGTGTATATATATATATATATATATATATATATATATATATATATATATATTAACTAAGGGAAAGGGTACAATGAAAGGGGAAAGGTAATGGGAGGGGGTGGTGGAAGATGGGAAGTGGATAGACTGACTAGCTTGGTAGGATACCTTTATATCAGACACACAATCATACATGGCCCATACAGTGCCCATCCCTGTAACACCTCCACATATTAGTAGCATCCAATCAGGTCACAGTCTTTTGAGTTGTCCAGGAACGTGCATATGGCTGTTGATGTCAATGCTCTCCTGAAGGTGGCTCTCCGAGGTCAATTTGTTAAAGGATTAAGAGGAGTCTTGACAAACCTGTGGATCCTGTGGATAGTGTCCTGGTATGTAGCAAAGGTCTTTCATATCACAAAGCCTGAGGACAGATTTACACTCCATTCAGGTTGGAGACCTGATGTCCATCTCCAGTACAATGGCTTGTATTCCACTTGAACAAGGGATTGTTTACCAATATCCATTTTAATAGGCTATAAACAGGACATTCAATTCATGAATACCACAGGTGTTGTGTATCTTCCAAGAGGCTAAGGGTACCTTCACACTTAGCGATGCAGCAGCGATCCGACCAGCGATCTGACCTGGTCAGGATCGCTGCTGCATCGCTACATGGTCGCTGGTGAGCTGTCAAACAGGCAGATCTCACCAGCGACCACTGAACAGCCCCCAGCCAGCAGCGACGTGCAAGCGACGCTGCGCTTGTACGGAGCCGCCGACTGGAAGCTGCGGAGACTGGTAACTAAGGTAAACATCGGGTATGGTTACCCGATGTTTACATTAGTTACCAGCGCTGTGTGCAGGGAGCAGGGAGCCGCGCACACTGAGCGCTGGCTCCTTGCTCTCCTAGCTGCTGTACACATCGGGTTAATTAACCCGATGTGTAATGCAGCTACATGTGCAGAGAGCAAGGAGCCGCGCACACTGCTTAGCGCTGGCTCCTTGCTCTCCTAGCTGCTATACACATCGGGTTAATTAACCCGATGTGTACAGCAGCTACATGTGCAGAAAGCCGGAGCCGGCAGCACAGGCAGCGTGAGAGCTGCGGAGGCTGGTAACTAAGGTAAATATCGGGTAACCACCTTGGTTACCCGATGTTTATCTTGGTTACAAGCTTACCTCAGCTGTCAGACGCCGGCTCCTGCTCCCTGCTCGCTTCATTTGTCGCTCTCTCGCTGTCACACACAGCGATGTGTGCGTCACAGCGGGAGAGCGCCTTTGAAGAAAACGAACCAGGGCTGTGTGTAACGAGCAGCGATCTCGCAGCAGGGGCCAGATCGCTGCTCAGTGTCACACACAGCGAGATCGCTAATGAGGTCACTGCTGCGTCACAAAAAGCGTGACTCAGCAGCGATCTCGGCAGCGAGCTCGCTGTGTGTGAAGCACCCCTAAAGGCACCATGTTCAATTCACGTGAAGATGCAACCTTTATCATGTTGATAGGACAAAGGTCAGTTCATCACAGAACACACAATGGCCTTCTTGCCTCTTCAATGGCCATGAAACTCTTCACTGTACATGGCCGATTCCTTTGATGTACAGTCCTGGTAATGTTGGTAGCTGACAGATACAATATGGAGTCCAGTAATTCGTTATGATACATACATTGTCCATGTTGGCTTCCAACATACGCCCCTTTGTGTCTGAATGACACACACACTTACTGCCAGGGCATGACAAAATAGCGTTCCACTATAGAGTTATCGTCCACTTATTCCATATAGGTAGCTGCATCAAGACATCATCACTGCAAGGTATCTAACAAGGACAAGGCATAGCAATTGCTGGAGTCACAACATTCATTCTCATTCACACATATCGAGATGCATTTATATCTTATTAATTATGTAAATTACACCTGAATTATGTGAATAGCACATACAAGACATAGCATATACATGACTGCAAGTATACAACAGGTATCTATATAAAACAACAATACAAGATTATATTATATTATTATATGTATATAGCAATATATGTCAACATTTCTACCAGTACAATGTGCATCCATTTAACATATACAAATTTAAAAATCTATATATTTTAAACTAAATTGGCACTGAGAGGTAGTCTTAAGCCCTCCAAGTTAATGATATAGAAGGAATGACAATCATGATGTTTACTTGTCATACTTTAAAACAATTCCCTTAGCTTTTGAGTAGATTTATCACATTGCATATTGTTGGTGATTTTCTCACATTTACATTGTACCACCGTACAAGGTATTAGTTGGTAAAAGCGTGTCTAGTGTCCCATTAAAAGCACCTTTTTGTTGCTTATTAGAATGTGCTGTACATAGATCACACTGGCTGATGCAATTAGTAGATTATTATGATAACTTTAGGCACTCTGTGTTATCAATGCTTCCATCTTGCATATATATATGATTGGTTTACATTCGAACACATTGTCTTTTATTAGCTTTCAGATATAAATTAATTCCTGTCACAAGATCGCAAGAAATCTTCCTTAAAGATTATTAATCCAATTGCCATCAAATCATAGCTCATCCAGGATGCAAATTTGATAAGTTAACTTTTGCTCCATCACAGATCCTGGAAATAAAGAACAAGAGCAGTATCAGATTCTTAGCAATTGTCATCTACATATCGAGTTTATTTTACAAGAGAAAAAGAAATTAACCTGAGCACTTTTTACTTGCAAGTATGTGCAGTTAGCAAAAATCTAACTTGAAAGAATTTTTTTTTTTAAAATAATTAACCTCCATAGACATATACTAAACGCCCCTTTGGTACTAACGATTGTACCAAATAAAGATAAAGGCGGAAAACAAAAAAAAAATGAGGTAAGGAAAATTTTTAAATAAAAAAAAAAAAAAAAAAAATGTATGTATATAAAAAAAAAATTACTATTCTTGAGTAGCAAAAATATTAAGAACAAAATAAAACTGTGACACAATGCACTGCACAGGACAACACAAAACAGACAAACATAGAACAATTGGAGTTAACTCAACTTTATCTGTCTCATGATGAATATATGTGATTAAAGGGGTTCAGGTGGTTCTGCAGATTTACACAGAAACCATAGCTTTGCATTGGTTGACACTATCATATAATTTATATATCCAACTTCAGGTCCTGATTTAAAATGGTTACCTGTGAAACAAGATAAAGAACATACATACAATACAAACAAACGACTATTAGCTTAATACAGTACCCCATCATCACAATGGGATGATTACTTGTTTAATTGTTTGCAAACAATTAATTAAACGTTTAATTTTGAGCTCATTGTCTAAACCACGTGGACTTTATAAACATACTGGCCATACGAATTTACATAAAGTACTAATTGTAGAAAGAAATAATCAGATTCATCCATGGATACTGTGCTGTAAAAGACCTGTTGAACAAAACACATTGGTTATTCTCCTTGCTCTGATATCAGGTGACAATTGGTCTCCAGTCTAAAAATAAACACAAAACATAATTAGATCAAGTCCAAATCAAATAGAAGACATACCTTTTATCCTATCATTATGTTAATAGGGTCACAACTAACTTGACAGCCTAAAAATAAAACCTCACTGTTTACCCAACCGTATTGGTACATTGTGTTGTGTTAGTTAACAAAAGGGGTAGAGCAATTTGTGACCAGCTCCAGAATAGACAGAATAATTGACTTTCCAATAGACTGAACACAGGGACATTGGCATCTTCCTTTTGTAGTCTACAATATGGTGTCTCCTGCTGTTTATCAGTCTCTCCTTTCTCAGGCTTTGGGCTCTGCATTGTCTGCGGCTTTGGTGTAGTGGTATCAGCGTGGGCTTTTATCTCACATATCTTTTCACATATCTCTGTAAATTGTGTATTGTTGGTGGCAAGTTCTTCCTCAGCTTCAACACTATCAATCTCCTGGAGCAATGAATGGCTTTTTGGCTCTGGGTATATGTCAGGTGTATTACAATAACGTTTAATGTGTCCTGGACTGCCACATTTATAACAATATCTAACATATCCTCTTCTCTTAGGTCTATACATAGCAGATACATTTTCTGATGTTTCATACTGCTCTTTTGACTCATTACACCAGTCCATGAGTATATTTACAAAGTTTTCAAAGGAGTTGGTATTCCTTAGAGTTACTCTTGTGGTGTAATCTACATTACAACGATTTGCCATTGAATACAGAAAACTAGCATCATCCTGAGACATATCTAGACAATTGTAAACAGTTCTGTATAGAGCCAGATAATTATTACAGAAGAGTGTAGGATCATCATATCGCCTGAATCTGGAAATTGCTAAGGTCTTTTCACCCCTAGTATCTCTTCCACCTATGATACGTTGCAATTCCTTCCTTCTTAGCTCTGCACCTGTACAGTTATCACCCATTTGTTCAGACCTTAGCTGTGCTGCCAGTGGTCCTGGGAGCCAAGCTTGGAGCAGAGACCAAGCATTTTTATTGTTCAAACTATATTGCTGGACCACAGCCTCAAATCTATTAGATAGAATGACTGGAGAAATATCTGAGTCAAACTTACCAAGAAGTTGACACAGGTGAAGCTTTTCAGAAATAGTGAGCAATGGATTGCAATCAACCAATAGAGATCTATATCTGACATCTCTTGTATCTTCATTAGAAAGAGTACACACATTGACTGTCTCAAGACTGCATATCTTTGACTTAAGAGACTGTATATATTGCTCTCTGTTATGCAATTGACATTTAGCTTCATCCAGTTGCCTTTCCAAAGTTGCAATTAACTTCTCCATTTGATTAATTTTCAGTTCTAAAGAGCACACCTGAGTTGCTTGTGAAGTGGAGCTCAGTCTACACTCCTTCAATTGTTCCTCCAACTTCCTATTTCTCACAGCTAATTTACTTACATCTGATTGTAAACCATGTATTTCACTGGTAGTATTATCAGAAATTTCTATAACAGAATCACTAATTTTGTCTATATCCGCTTTCATTTGCAGCCTTTGCTTCCACCAATTTGCTTCTTTCAAAACAGCCAATTCCTTTATCTTAAGCAACACAGAAATCTCATTGCTTAACTTTTCCTTTTTCAATTTCCTACTAATAACTTTACTATTTAAATTATTATTATAGCTCCTACATTGTTCTATCAAGTCGTTATGTTGGACTTCTAAAGATTTATCTGCACTGACATGGTACACGGCAGAGGCATACTTCTTCACATATTTTTCCACAAACTCCATTTTCAGCAACAAACTGTAAACACTCACAAAACAAAAATTTCTAACTGAAAGCGTTTAACACCAGACCTTACTATGCAAACTTTCAAAAGGTCTTAACTGTTTGAAACAATACTTTCTCACTTTAAATCTGATTTTAACATAAACCCCTTTTCCAACTACGAATGATATTTAACTTTGCTAAATGCATCCAGAATCATTCTGCTAACACAACATAATACATAGCCTGATTTGCAACAACACCAGAATCATTAGGAGCAACATACAACATAGATTACAAGGAAAGTCTTTACTCACCAGTATTTCCGTTTCTACCAAGATCCAGACTCCTCGGTTCTTTGATCTCCACACTTTTCCAAATGTGGATTAAAGCAGATTAATTTCTTGTGGATTCTCTGTGGAATTTAATCACAGTCCCATCTGGGGTGCCAAATGTAGAAATCTGCTGAGTTTTAGGGTGCCAGTTAATCATAATTAACAAGAGCTACTGGATCTTTAAAAGGGGATTTATTACAAATAGGGAATTTACAATGACATACATAAGGAAAACCTAACTAAGGGAAAGGGTACAATGAAAGGGGAAAGGTAATGGGAGAGGGTGGTGGAAGATGGGAAGTGGATAGACTGACTAGCTTGGTAGGATACATTTATATCAGACACACAATCACACATGGCCCATACAGTGCCCATCCCTGTAACACCTCCACATATTAGTAGCATCCAATCAGGTCACAGTCTTTTGAGTTGTCCAGGAACGTGCATATGGCTGTTGATGTCAATGCTCTCCTGAAGGTGGCTCTCCGAGGTCAATTTGTTAAAGGATTAAGAGGAGTCTTGACAAACCTGTGGATCCTGTGGATAGTGTCCTGGTATGTAGCAAAGGTCTTTCATATCACAAAGCCTGAGGACAGATTTACACTCCATTCAGGTTGGAGACCTGATGTCCATCTCCAGTACAATGGCTTGTATTCCACTTGAACAAGGGATTGTTTACCAATATCCATTTTAATAGGCTATAAACAGGACATTCAATTCATGAATACCACAGGTGTTGTGTATCTTCCAAGAGGCTAAAGGCACCATGTTCAATTCACGTGAAGATGCAACCTTTATCATGTTGATAGGACAAAGGTCAGTTCATCACAGAACACACAATGGCCTTCTTGCCTCTTCAATGGCCATGAAACTCTTCACTGTACATGGCCGATTCTTTTGATGTACAGACCTGGTAATATTGGTAGCTGATAGATACAATATGGAGTCCAGTAATTCGTTATGATACATACATTGTCCATGTTGGCTTCCAACACCAGGACATATTCATAAGTACCCACCTTAGGCAGCAGTATGTAGTCCACCTGCAGTCTCTGAAATGAGTAATCTGGTTTTGGTGCTGAATTTCTGCGGAACTCAAATAGGCCTACCGGGGCTGTGTTTTGCACAAACAAGACATACTTTGCAGCCATATTCGGGAACCCTGGGGCACATCAGTTTTGCAGCACTACCGCACACGTCACACCTTTGCACCGGGGAATGTGCCAGGGCAGCCATCATGGGGAACAGGCAGCGAGGGAGGCAAATCCGGGTGTTTACCTGCCATACCACTGACTCTGACCATACAGTGCATTGCATTCTGTTCATTTGAGGGGGCCTGGGTCTGGAAGACCTGAAACAGTTCACGATCAACGGCCACTGGGGCCGGTACGGTGCCAGCCTCCTTTGCTGAAAGGTGGCGCCCCACACTCTCGGTCACTAAGCTCCCTTAGAGGGCTATGTCTGTTATGGCCAGTATTCCTGTCAGAGGTAGTCTTGCTGCTTCTTTAGCCGGCTTGTCGGCCAGTGCATTCCCTACTGCAAGGGGAGTTTGTTCCCGTGCGTGTGCCGATACTTTGACTATGGCTGTCCTTTGGGGAATGGTGAGTGCTGTGAGTAGCTGCTCTACCGCCTGCACATACTTTATGGGTTTGCCAACAGAGGTCAGGAAATGGCGCCAAAGTCGTGTGCTACCCCAAAACCGTATTGTGAGTCAGAAAATACATTGCTCTTCTTACCTTTTCCCAGACTGCACATTACAGCGAATGCCTTCAGCTCAACCTCTTGCGCAGAGTAGCTCGAAGGGAATGGTTCTTACTGCCTTACCATTGTGGACTACTGCATACCCGGTGATGAACAGTCCTTGATCATTGTCCAAAGCTCTGGAACCATCTATAAAATACTCAGCAGAGGGGTTAGTGAGTGGTACATCAGTGATATTTGCCAAGTCCTTTGTTTCTGCCTCCACCAATGCCTGACAGTCACGTGTCATATCAAACTGAACTTCTTCATCTGCTAGTTTGAAAAACAGGGGCAAGTCTTGTCTCACGGTCTCTCCCACAGGGACATGTCTTGTCTCATGGTCCCTCCCTCAGGGGCAGGTCTTGGCTCACGGTCCCTCCCACTTCCCCATCCAAATATTCGCCTCCCTTTTCTACAATCCACTGTTAATCATGCAGCTGGATTTAGACCATTACAGTTTGAGAGCATTATGGGGGAATGTAAACAGGGAAAAACGTAATATTTGTTCAGCCTTTATACTGAAAGATGGTGGGTCTGAGCCTGTTGGAGTCTTTCAGATACAGCATGAGGAGCTTGGAGTGAGGGGGCAGCTTAACACTATGTCCTCTGTCTTTCTAGTAGAGTCCTGAAACAGCTGCGCAGCTCTTACACAAGCAGGGGTCACTGTAATAACTGAATATAGCATCCCAGAGTAATACTCTGGAGGGTGCTGTCTGCCACCGTGTTCTTGGGTGAGGACGCCGGCTATATGTCCAACCTGGTAAAGGTAAAGGGTTAAAGGTTTTTCCCACGTCTATTTTGCTTATGTGACCACAACTGTCTGGGTTTATTCTCGATTCAAACAACTAGCTTTGGGAATTGTCAGTCAGGATTCGGAGACTACACAGGGCGCCTTCTTTTAAGGGGGGTGGTCACCTTGGGCCCAATTAGGGTAAATTCTATGCAGGTCCCAATTTTCTGCAACACGTCTGTCCTTAAATTAATAAGTGAATATGAGAAAACTAAAACCTGGGTCACAAAATAGGAACAGTGAATGTAGTCCCCGGGGGATGACAATGGGGTTGTGGGAGACATCTGAATTGTCAGTTTCCTATGGTGGTGGGGGTCACGATAGTAGTTGTTGCCTTTTTGGGACATTTGTCCCCTCAAAAAAACAAAAAAAAAACCTTTTTGTCCACAAGCCCAACCTTTTACATTGCTGTAGTCTAAGGGGTACTTTGTACGCTGCGACATCGCAGGCCGATGCTGCGATGCCGAGCGCGATAGTACCCGCCCCCGTCGCAGCAGCGATTTCCTTGTGATAGCTGCCGTAGCGAACATTATCGCTACGGCAGCTTCACATGGACTCACCTGTCCTGCGACCGTCGCTCTGGCCGGCGACCCGCCTCCTTGTTAAGGGGGTGGGTCGTGCGGCGTCATAGCGACGTCACACGCCAGGCAGCCAATTGGTGCGGAGGGGCGGAGATGAGTGGGATGTAAACATCCCGCCCACCTCCTTCCTTCCGCATATCCTACGGAAGCCGCAGTGACGCCGGTAGGAGATGTTCCTCGCTCCTGCGGCTTCACACACAGCGATGTGTGCTGCCGCAGGAACGAGGAACAACATCGGACTGTCGCGTCAGCGTAATTATGGATTACGCCGACGCTGCACCGATGATACGATTATGACGCTTTTGCGCTCGTTAATCGTATCATCGAGCCTTTACACACTACGATGTCGCATGCGATGCCGGAAGTGCGTCATTTTCAATTTGACCCCACCGACATCGCACCTGCGATGTCGTAGTGTGCAAAGCCTGCCTAAGCCTTTAAAGCCTCTAGGGCTGCGACAACCCCACACCCTGATGAAGCTGACACTAATCACAAAACCACACATTGGTTCTGGACATCACACACCAACAAGATGTCCGTAGCGAGGTACCATCCTCTCACACATTGTGTTATCTTCCTATGCAGCATGGCTGACATACCTTCAGTCTTTTTAGCTGACACATTTACCATTGCTACTGCTTGCACATTTTCTCTTTTTTTTTAGCACCTTACATTTACACCATTTACTTTTGTATGGTTTTTCATACATTGCTGCTGTAATATACTTCACCATCATTCCATTCTGTTCTATAAACGCATTGCCTTACATACACACGCAGCATGTTACTTTTTATAACTCATGCTGCTTTTTGTATCATTATAGGTCAATACGGGTCTATTCACATTGCTGCTTGTGGTCATCATTATAAACATTCCTTTATAATCCAACATTATAAATATTCCTTTTACATATTTTGTTTGTTGTGATGCCGCCCTTTCTCGGTTGTACCCACTGCACCATTTTACTTGTTATCAATAAACATTATTGTGTTATTTCTCCTCTATAATGGTTACATATAGGCTATTTTTTTTCTCCTCACTGTTTTGTGTATTCCTGTAGTTTAGTCTCTTATCTCCTTCTTGTGGTGGATTCCCCCTCTACCCCTCCCTTTTCTTCTACTTGGCTGCAGGGGGGCCAAATTAACGCTTTCCTTTCTAGTTCAGCTCCCCAGGGGATATTTCCCTCAAATACATCCATTTCATATTGCTCCACTTTGGGAGACTGGTACAGCGCCCTGGACTGTAGGTCTATGGGCATTTATCACACACCGCAGCAATAGTCCATGATTCTTATCATTATGTTCATACCCAAAACTGAGTATGGTCCTATGCTACAATCAGAAAGCCATGGAACCCATAGGGTGGAGGGGCGACATGACTAGAGGGAAGGAGTGATGGGGTTAATAGGAACAGGAATGTTTGTGTATAGGGCAGAGAAAGGGATTGGTGGGTAGGAGGAGTTCCCTGGAGGAAGAGGTGGGACAGATGAGGGGTGTAAGTATAGGAAATTTGGCTTACCCCCTCTCTTGATTTCCGGATATGGAGCGATCCGGACGTCCGACAGGATGGCTGCAATGCAGGACCAGCAGTGACTATCCCATGGCAGTGCACGGGCCCCTGGCAGCGCGGTCCCACGTCAGGGCTGCCAGGGTTAACCCGTCGGCACTTTCCCCTCGCTCCCCGGGCTGCAGTGGGCGGCGGTATCCCCCCCCCTCCCCTCTCCTTCAGGTATTTGCAGTGTGCGGGGGGAGCGAGGAGGACATGTGAGAGCCCCTTCGGGGACCCTCCACGGCAGTGATGTGGGCAGCAGCGGTACCCAGCAGCTGCTCCGGCCGTGGGAGGAATCTCCGTCCGGGCCGCGGCAGCCGGGAGGGGGGCGTGGCTAGTCTGCAGCCTACTTCCGGTTTCGAGCCGCGTCCTGGATTGCTGGATGCGGCGGCTCCTGGACAGGAGAGCGCCCGGCGGTGGACGGAGGCCAGCGCTACTCCCCCCCACGGACGGTGGGGGGCTGCGGGGCTGCTGCCAGCGGGGGGTCCGGCATCAGGGCAGGTGAGCCTGGTGCGACGGGTGCCCAGGAGGCGGCGGTAAGTGGGGGTGACGGCAGGGGCCTGCGGTTCCTGCCCGGTCACCCAGATCGGGCGTGCAGCTCCCGGCAGCGGCGGTCTCCCCCAGGGGGGGAGGGCCCGGCAGTCGGAGGCTTTCTGGGCCCAGGAGGGCAGGATGCGGCGGCGGCTCTAGATGGGAGTCTGCTGCCAGCGGGTCGGGCCACAGGTACCCCCCCCTCCCTTGCAGGTGGCGGGGGGGGGGGTCGGGCCAGAAGATGATGAGGCCCGTGGTGGCAGCCCATGGGACGGTATGGTGTCCAGGGTTGTTGCCGCAGGGCAGAAGACGGAGCCTGGAGGACAGTGCCCACGCGGCGTACCAGGAGGACGGCCGTGGTGGTAGCGGTGCTTCGGCAGCGTCTGCATTACCTGAGCCAGAGGCGGTCGGCTCCAGCGAGGAGGAGGATTGAGCGGCGTCGTTGGAAGACTCGGATGTCCAGATGGCTTGACTTCTACTTCAGTATTCGCCGGGTCGCAGTCAGGTGAGACAGCCGTGGATTCGGCGGGGTTTGGGGCGCACCTGGGGGTGCAAAAAGGGTAGTGTGGGGGGGGGGCGGCTGCGGATACGGCAGCGCCAAAGGGGGTCTGTGATGTTGCCCCGGGTAGGGGGTTTTCCTGACAGAGTCTGTTGTGGTTGCGGGGAGTGCGTGTGCGCCGCCGGCGGCATGGATGGGAGCGGCGATGGTAGGCGCAGGTATGGCAGGCAGAGTGAGGGCGCATGAGGCGGCGGGGGAGATTGTTCTGGCAGAGTTGACGGGGGGGCTGTGATAGAGAAAGAGATGTGGAGGAAGAGGGGGATGAGTTGGTGCGTCTGGATGACAGAGGCACTCGTGAGAAGTATGTGTGCGTCAAAAGCCCGCTGGGGGGTTTACCTGTTGGCGGATGTGAGGGATAAGATTTGCAAGGGGAGACTGTTGAAATATTCTCCCTGCTGCCCCTGGAGCAGTTTCACTTGGATAAGGTCAAGCTAGGTGACTCTAGGAAGGAGGGGGAGGAGAGGCGCCGTTATAGGTCATCTCTCGTATATTTGCAACTTGGCGGCGGTGGTGCAGGTTTCGCTAGGGCAGTGGAACTGCGGGTGTTGAGTTCCGGCATTGGGGAGTGCGTTTGCTGGATGGCTGTTGTCAGCTACACCAAGGGTGCAGCCATCGGGTCATTTTGTGGGGGGTAACGAGGGGAATCATGGACGATCTAATGGTATAGGATGTTTTCTTGCGGTGATTCAATAGCTGCGCGTGGTGGCTGGGTAAGGTGGTACCTGATGGAATGTTGCAGCGGTCCTCGGATCGGCTGTTTTGGTTTAGCATGGTGGGTATTGCTTCCAATTTGTGGTGGTGGTTGAGTCGTGAGGGTTAGCAGTTTTTGCGAGAGGAAGGTGTGCTGTCAGGGTGTTTATTAGTCGCTCGTGGATTTGATTATTGGTTTGTTGGCTAATTCTGGGCCAAGGGTGGTGTACTTGCGGCATTTGGTTCTCAAATGTATGTGGTATAAAAAAAAAAAAGAGAGAGAAATTTTAGGTGTGGCACAACCCGTGCCGGAGGTCAACAAAGGGGTAGCTGCTGCTTTTTTTCGTTTCAGTTCCGCAGGTTTCGGGAGTTGAAGCCGGGGGCGGACGAGGTTGGAACGGTGTTTTTCAGGGAGCTTGTGGAGTCTGGTGAGGCTGTGTTTTGGGAGCTGGTCAGGAACTCGGTGACTGAGGTTACTTGGTGCTGATATATAGAACTGTGGGCGGCATTGATAACGTTGTTTGGGCCAGGTTTAGGGGGTGCCCGGTGGTGTATTGGGTGGTCTTGTTGACAGTGGTGAGTAACGAATTTTTCGGGTTGGTAGGTCGGCATCAGCAGTGGTCCATGGGATGGCGGCTGTGGTTTTTTAGTTGAAGTTTAGGGTTGAGAGGGATGTGATCGGTGGATTTTCGGGTGCGGCAAGTCCTTGAAGGGTTTTTTCGCAAGGGTGTGAAGGAGCCGGACACAAGGATCCGATCTCCTTTGTGGTGTTAAAGCGTTTTGGGAGTGATTTGTGGTGATATGTTCATCTGATTGTGAGCGGGTCTGTGTTTCCTTTTCCCCAAAACAGTTGGTGTTAGTCTTGTATGGGGCGTTGAAAATCGGGGGTTGGTCGGCCCATCTATGGTTAGGGCCGGTGGTTTGATGTTGAAAGTTGGGCCTGCGGTGGAGCAGGGGGTTGAGCGCTGGCTTCGTTGCGCACACACAACGGATTAGGCGGGTTGTGAAGGTTGGTGATGTTATACGGGGTCCTGGGTGTGGAAAGCATATCGGGAGGACGCCCAGGCCTGTTGTTGTGTCATGTGGATGGTCCCCCCCCCCGTTTTGTTAAGGTACCAGTTTTGGCAGTGCTGGAGACTGGCTTGCATGGGGGCGGGGGTGGGCGCCCGGAGTACTACGGGTCGCATTCCTTCTGGATTGGGGCTGCCACGGAGGCCCCTCAGTGTGGTCTCGGGAAAGTGTTTGTGAGCTGTATTGGGAGGGAGGAGCCCTCTTGTTTTCGTTGTTACGTTCGGCCTCAGTTGTTATCATGTTAAGGCCAACGGGGGGGTTTTGAGTCTTTTTGGAAGGGAACATGTTTGGTTAGCATAACCGGTTGGTGTTTTATCTGTGGGGTTTATAACCTGTGGGTTTGTGGTGTGTGTGTGCCTCATTTGGTTATTCGGGCACTAGTTTGTTAGGGGGTTTCGGCGGGCTGAGGCTCGCCAAAAAATTTTTTGCCAGCTGGGTCTGGACGGGGCTGATGGTGCTGGTCTTATATGTGGGAGGCAGCGACTTGGTGGCCCGGGCATCTCGGGAGTTAATTAAAAAAAAAAATTATACTTATATTGGTTTGTTGCATCTGTGGAAGATATACCCCGGCTTCACCGTGGGTGGTTTTGATAGTGTGGCCAGGTGGAGTGGAGGGGGCTCGTTCGGTAGCTAGTATTACTTGAGCCTATTGGGTTGCGGCACTGAGAGTTGGTGTCGCTGATCTGGTAGTTTCGGAGAGGCAATGGGGGTGCATTTTAGTGATATTGGTGCTGTTTGTGGCACTGGGATTGCGTGAAGGTGTGGCACAAGCTTTTGGTGTGTGGCGGGTCCAGGCCACGTAAGGAGTCACGTGCCCTGTCCTGTGGCGGGGGGTAGGTCTGGTCCAGAGGCGGTTGAAGGCAATGGTAACTGGACTGAGGGACACCATCTTGGTATGGTGGCTCCGGGTTCCAGGATGTTGCAGACACGGGGTTCTGCAAAGTTGGGGGTATTAATCCGTTGGTGATTAATACCTCATCTCTGGGTCGGTGTGTTGCGGCCAGGGATATTGGTGTGAGAAGTTGTTCCTGGACTGGGCCTACTCAGGGTTATATATTTAATGTATTGATTACTGTGTTACCTAATATTTGTTGGGGTCACCCGTTGGACGGCGCCCCCTTGTGTTTAGAATGTAAATAATAGGTAATAAAGGCTGCTGTGGCCAATTTGAACCAAGTCACATGCAGTCCGTGTATTATTTACAGATGGTATTGGTGGGTAACACATACACACAGCACGACTGGAGAATCCTTCCTCAATGGTCATGCAACAGATCTTGTCGCTTATTCTGCCTAAAACCAGTGTCTAATCCTCTGTTAAACTCCATTCTCTGGAAAGTTACCAAGATTAGGTTTTCCTATGTGGCCAGATATACCTCCTGAATACCCGGGAGATATGTTCTAAATGTAAGGGTAATTTTCCAGGAGATTCAGGATCTTGGTAGCAAGGACAATATGCCTGGGCATGGGGAAACACAGGACACGCAATATTAGCTCCAGAGGGACTGTGTTGGCCACAATGTCTGCAGGTCTATCCCAATGATCCTGCATACTGCAGGGGTGCTGAAGGGGGGAGGGGGTGCAGGTTTTACATCAGTTATAGAGACTGCAGGGTTCCCTGGGCCTTTATACTATCACAGATTACATATACACCACCATGAATGGTTTAATCTGATTTATGGTCACTCAGTGAGAGACGCTTGGATACTTTACCACATTCTAACCTGTTTGTTTTTATCTTTCAAACAGTCTTCACATTTGCAGAAAAACGTCTCCCAAAACAAAAAAATTCCAATAACATTTTGCATCAATCCATTGCTTCATTCCCTTTTCGTCTTTCTTCTATATCCTTTGTAGGGACATGGGTGGTACCTCTGAGGCTGATTACTTCCTATAGCTGCCAGTCCTCTGACTGCAACTTCAATGCCCGCAGTTAACCGTAGAACTGAAATGGGCCATAGAGTCTTAACCGCAGAAGACTCTACTCTTCTCCCAGCACCAATTTGCTCGCAAGAGAAGGATTTCTACTCCCAGAACCACTGTTCTCGCAAGAGAAGAATTTCTAGGAAGCATCAGGTTCCCAGCCCTTTGTACCCGTACAATTCTGAGACAGAATCGAACAAATAACAATTCATAAACTCTACTACCAACAGTTATTGGGATTACTTCTACGTCTCAATATAATATATCATGGGAGACTAAGCTAATTTCCTACAAAATCTCCATCTACCTCTGACTCAAACAGATTACATCAAACACAAAAGAGACAGTGTATCCAGACCAGAGCATATCAGATTTCAACTACTCAAACAAGTTCCCTTTCTTGTCCTGTAGAGGGCGCAGCTCCAAAAATAAAATCTTCAATAAGTTTTCCCTCTCTGGCTATATGTTTCTTTGTCTGGATAAACTGGATGATTAAAAACTACAACTCCTATTAAGCCAATTCCTATCTTAAATGCAAATGCAAGAGAACATAAACACCAGCACAATGGTTTATCAGATTTTTACAATACATCCGTCACTCAAAGATCAATCAGTCCCACATTAAAGGATCCTCATAGCTTAAAATATAATTCCAGACATAACAGTCATATAGAAAACACAGGACAACATATAATCTTTCAACTGTTGAGATGAAATACTCTTCATTCAATTTCCTTCAACAATCATTCGCACATTTAAAAACACATTGAAACATATCACAGATGGCATATCTCTATTATTTCAATCATACACACAAAATCCAAACACTGGCAGAGGTTAGATAAGAATGGTCTTGTTGGACCACTACGTACCCGTCTCGGACCTCCAGAAAGCACTGAAGCATTTGTAACACAATGGGTTACTCACCGCGGATTTTGTTCAGTGGTTCCTGGGAAGGTCTTTGTAGTCGGGTCACAGAGAGGTCCAGTTAACCATCCCGGGTTTCAGCACCATGTTCTGTCGTGGAAACCCCTTTCCTGGGAGAGCTAATTTAGGGTGAGATGCAAAGTGATCTCCAGATCTGCCAATGTTGGTCCAATTAATAGCGATGCATCGGAGACAAACACAAGAACACACAGTCAATGTCCATGTACCAGGCTTTGTCTGAATCTCAGATGCCCAAACAGTAGTTTATTAAAACCACAAAAGATAAGGGGACGGCTTAGTACATGACCAAAGATGGAATGAAAGTTGGAAATAGCAAAATCGTAAATTATGGATCCTGCTGAATTCCTTAAAACCAGATCTGTCCAGTTTTCTGGACCTTCAGTAACAAAGAAACTTTAGACAAAGGCCTCTTTAAAGAGACTACACCCAGTGCTATTGCTTTTATGAATAACACTTATAAAGCTAATACAAAAATACAAAATTATTAAACATATATAAATTGCTTAAATGATGATCAAAACTCAATATCAAATATTAACCATAACAGTGTAAAACATCGCACTGCGCTCAGATGACATCTGGACATACGCAGAGACAAGCAATGGAGAAGATGGAGAGATTAATACTTCCTTCTCCTCTGCACCTGTGATCCGATCACTGGATTGGATCACTGTATAATGACACTCATTTCACACTCACAGCAGAGCCTGATCCGAGTGCTATTAGCATATCGCATCCGATGCCTTATGCTAGTGTGGCTCTGGCCTAAGGAAAACCCTCTGTACAGACACTCCATTCTAGCTGTCTCACCACAGAGGCTCTAGATCAGAGTTGCTTTTCTGAGGCTCATGTCTTATCTCCTAGCACTGTCTATAAGGAATGTCCTCTGTACAGTAACTCCATTCTATCTCACTACAGAGGTGACTAAATTGAAGATGCTGCAATAAGGCTCATGATTTCTGAGCTTACTGTACTGTCTATAAGGATGTCCTGTGTACAGCAACTCCATTATAGATGTTTCAGTACAGAGATGACTAGATCGGAGTTGTTGCCCCTAGGTCCATGATTTCTGGGTACTGTACTGTCTATAAGGACGTCCTCCCTGCAGCAACTCCATTCTAGCTGTCTCACTACAGGGATGACAAGATCGGAGTTGCTGCACTGAGGTTCATGTTCTCAGAGCTCCCAGTATTGTCTATAAGGACGGCCTCAGCCAGTCCATGCATTGCGTTCCCAGATTGTACCAACATGCATAGATGTCTGAATAAGCCCTTATACAGATTACATGAAGGCTCCCATAGACATAGGGCTAAAGTTGTCAGGATCAGACAACAATCCGATGAGTATGGGGGCTTCCTGACTTACCTCAAGAATGGAAGTAAAGGGAGGGTAGGAACTGGCGTGTTGGACTGTTGCACTGTGGTGACGCATGCGCACTTGGCCTTTACTCTGGCACTCGCTTCCTTGTGAAACGACTGTTATTTCCTTGTCCCTTCTTTTCACGTTCACATAGAATCACCATTCATAGTGTTTCTAACACACACTATTCTATTATGATACAAATATACATTTCATTGGCGCCTTGGGCATTTCTCAATGTTTGCTTTCCCTTTACTCCATACCTTCTGGTGGAGGCTAATACTAATGGTGTACGTGATGATCTCCCACGTCGTCGTAGACTTCTATCCCAATGACACATGTCCCTTTTATTTTACTATTTACACCATTTAATTTATATTCATTAATTTAATTATTTTTCAATTTTTACAAATTCAGTAAACAGAACCGTTTCTTTACATTTGATTTCAACACACACTTTATTTAATTATTCTAAGTTTCCTTTATACACGCTGTTTCACTTAAAATATCACCAACTAGGAATATTCTACATGAATATTCTCAAGACAATGGGTAATGTCTTATTATTTTTCACATTAATTTTTTCTTGATTGCATTTTTATCGTTATACCCATAACTCGCAGGCACCTAATTCATATGCCACTATAGTGCCGCGTACTAACCTCCTTACTCCATATATATGCCCTACTCTATGATGCTAAGTTCTAGACCCATTTATGACGTCTCCCAAGATCCATATATTTTAATTTTCACAGCGATTTTCTCTTTAATTATTTATTCACAAATTTTTTCTCAATTTTGGTTATTAAATACTCACAAATGTTTTTACAATTTATTTAATAAGGCGATTATACACTTTGTTTTGATGCATGTGCTCTGATATTTGAACATCCATTATTGTAACTGTCAGAGATCCCGCCAGTATTTGAAATACAGCGGGCGGTCCTCTGGCGTCTATGTACTTGTATATATAAGGGTTCACCCCGGCCATACTTCAATGTTGATTTTTCTCTGATGTCCCGATGAAGGAGACTGTGATCTCTGAAACGCGCTGACCTGACCTGTGCATAGAATAAAGAGATGCTGTAATATCAACATCGTTTATCTCCTGGTGATAGCGCGGCAAAAAAATCCGATTCTCGTGTTTCACGCTCCTATTGATTACCTCCGGGGCTGCGGCTGTTCGCCATTCTACTAAGATACAGTGCCTACAAGTAGTATTCAACCCCCTGCAGATTTAGCAGGTTTGATAAGATGCAAATAAGTTAGAGCCTGCAAACTTCAAACAAGAGCAGGATTTATTAACAGATGCATAAATCTTACAAACCAACAAGCTATGTTGCTCAGTTAAATTTTAATAAATTTTCAACATAAAAGTGTGGGTCAATTATTATTCAACCCCTAGGTTTAATATTTTGTGGAATAACCCTTGTTTGCAATTACAGCTAATAATCGTCTTTTATAAGACCTGATCAGGCCGCCACAGGTCTCTGGAGTTATCTTGGCCCACTCCTCCATGCAGATCTTCTCCAAGTTATCTAGGTTCTTTGGGTGTCTCATGTGGACTTTAATCTTGAGCTCCTTCCACAAGTTTTCAATTGGGTTAAGGTCAGGAGACTGACTAGGCCACTGCAACACCTTGATTTTTTCCCTCTTGAACCAGGCCTTGGTTTTCTTGGCTGTGTGCTTTGGTTCGTTGTCTTGTTGGAAGATGAAATGACGACCCATCTTAAGATCCTTGATGGAGGAGCGGAGGTTCTTGGCCAAAATCTCCAGGTAGGCCGTGCTATCCATCTTCCCATGGATGCGGACCAGATGGCCAGGCCCCTTGGCTGAGAAACAGCCCCACAGCATGATGCTGCCACCACTATGCTTGACTGTAGGGATGGTATTCTTGGGGTCGTATGCAGTGCCATCCAGTCTCCAAACGTCACGTGTGTGGTTGGCACCAAAGATCTCGATCTTGGTCTCATCAGACCAGAGAACCTTGAACCAGTCTGTCTCAGAGTCCTCCAAGTGATCATGAGCAAACTGTAGACGAGCCTTGACATGACGCTTTGAAAGTAAAGGTACCTTACGGGCTTGTCTGGAACGGAAACCATTGCGGTGGAGTACGTTACTTATGGTATTGACTGAAACCAATGTCCCCACTGCCATGAGATCTTCCCGGAGCTCCTTCCTTGTTGTCCTTGGGTTAGCCTTGACTCTTCGGACAAGCCTGGCCTCGGCACGGGTGGAAACTTTCAAAGGCTGTCCAGGCCGTGGAAGGCTAACAGTAGTTCCATAAGCCTTCCACTTCCGGATGATGCTCCCAACAGTGGAGAAAGGTAGGCCCAACTCCTTGGAAAGGGTTTTGTACCCCTTGCCAGCCTTGTGACCCTCCACAATCATGTCTCTAATGGCCTTGGAATGCTCCTTTGTCTTTCCCATGTTGACCAAGTATGAGTGCTGTTCACAAGTTTGGGGAGGGTCTTAATTAGTCAGAAAAGGCTGGAAAAAGAGATAATTAATCCAAACATGTGAAGCTCATTGTTCTTTGTGCCTGAAATACTTCTTAATACTTTAGGGGAACCAAACAGAATTCTTGTGGTTTGAGGGGTTGAATAATAAATGACTCTCTGAATAAACTTTTCACAATTTAAAAAAAAAAAATAAAAAAAGAAATAACATTCTTTTTTGCTGCAGTGCATTTCACACTTCCAGGCTGATCTACAGTCCAAATGTCACAATGCCAAGTTAATTCCGAATGTGTAAACCTGCTAAATCTGCAGGGGGTTGAATACTACTTGTAGGCACTGTAATTCTAGGAGTTGTGACTTTCACAACGCTACCAGGTGAGTGTATACACCTGCACTCGCGGATTGTTTTACTGGATAAGACCCTATTGGCACATTTTTCTCCAGTTTTCTTTCTCTCTGTATTTGTTGTTTTTTTTTTTTCTGGCAGCCACATTGAGAATGAGTAGAGCAGTGGTTGGACATTCATCTTATTGTTCCATTCTGTAACGGATAAAAAATCCTCATTTTCCCAATCAGTGCGGGTCCCGGGGATCGGACACTGATCAGCAAATTATCACCTAGCCCATGGAGAGGTGCCAACTTGTTTTCACTACACAAACCCTTTAAGGCCCATAAACAACCAATCCCCACAATTGTTTGGCCGACAGCTCTCTTTTGACTATCACATACAGGAATGCTCAGCCAAATGTACTTGTGTTCTCTATTAGAGAGCAGATGTCGGCCTCCTCTGGTGGTGGATTATCTTTGAAGAGAAAAAAGGATCAACAAGTGGAATTCCAACACGCCAGTTCCTACCCTTCCTTCACAGCCAACCTGTTCGATGGAAGCATTCACCCTCTCGGCCCAGGAAACCGACATTGATCTTGTGGAATGAGCTGTTAGGCGATCTAGTGGAAGGCGGCCCTGGTTAGAGTATGCTTCTTTGATAGCGTTTTTTATCCAGTTGGATAACGTGCTTTTGGCCGCTTTTTTTCCCAGCATTCCGACCCACAATCTGGATAAAAAGATTGGAATCCTTCCTGAAGGATTCGGTCTTCTGTAGTTAGAGTACCTCCGTTCTACGCACATCGAGTGAATGGAACTCCATCTCTTTCTGGTTAGCCGGGTTCTGGCAAAAAAAAGATGGTAGGATAATGTCCTGGTTTCTATAAAAGTCTGACACCAATTTTGGAAGAAACTATTAATCCAGACGGAAGACAATCCTATCATCAAGAATCTTCATATAAGATTCAAGTATGGAAAGAGCCTGAAGTTCACCCACACGCCTGGCTGTGGTGATTCCTATATCTTAATATCTTATACGTGTATGGTGTTATTTGATACATTTTAAAAGGTATCTCTGATCTAATTTGTCACTAACTTTTATATACTCTCTATATACATGGTCCTTTATGACATTCTGTATATAGAATACAATTTTGACATTATGCTGTATTTATTTGATCTGCATAAACGTGTATATTTACATGGTGACAACCATATTTATAACAGCTTACCTGTCTTATTATAGAACAATATAGGGCATATGCCTTAATAGTGACGACTCTATCAGCAATAGTTTCTATTGGTAATTTATTTATGACACCACACATGGTGATCTTTACGATATAGTAAAATAACGAACTGTAATGGACCATACGAATATTGTGATATATATTAATATAAGGATATTTTCATAATTTATTGTATTCATTTAAGTATTATATATTCCCCCATTCAACCATTTTTCATATGAGGATATTGTACAATTGACCACACTGCCCTGTCTAGTTTTATGCATGGGTTTGCACATGGTTTTTATCTAACACTTTCTTCACTAAATGTCCCAGAAAACATAAATAAAGTTTGATATAATAATTTGACATAAAATACATGTCTGTCTATTTTTGGACTTTATTATATTAAAAATTTAAGAAGTGACCAATGGTCATATGTAGGTTGATATTTCACGAAAACCTAAGCATGATCATCGTACTGTGAAGAGATTTGTGGCCGATTCTGAGCACATATGTGTTTGTGCTGATAAAGGCAGAATGAGGAAGGTTTCTGCCAGGCAAGTTCATCGGAGAGCAGCTGCTAATAAGCCATTACAAACCAGCAAACAGATATTTGAAGCTGCTGATGCCTCTGAAATCCCTCGAACCTCAAGGTGTGGGATCCTTCAAAGACTTGCTGTGGTGCATTAACCTTCTATTTGGCCACCCCTAACCAGTGCTCACAAGCAGAAATGGTTGCCGTGGGCCCAGACATACATGAAGACTAATTTTCAAACAGTCTTGTTAACTCATGAGTGTTGAGCAACCCTGGATGGTCCAGATGGATGGAGTAGTGGATGGTTGGTGGATGGCCACCATGTCCCAACAAGGCTGCAACGTCAGCAAGGAGGTGGAGGAGTCATGTTTTGGGTCGGAATCATGGGGGGATAGCTGATAGGTCCTTTTAAGGTTCCTGAAGGTGTGAAAATGACCTCTGCAAACTATATAGCAAACTTCCATGGTACAAAAAGCAGAAACGTGCCTTCTGGAGCAAAATCATCTTCATGCATGACAATGTAGCATCTCATGCTGCAAAGAATACCTCTGTGTCATTGGCTGCTATGGGCATAAAAGGAGATAAACTCATGGTGTGGCCACCATCTTCCCCTGACCTCAACCCTATAGAGAACCTTTGGAGTATCATCAAGCAAAAGATCTATGAGGGTGGGAGGCAGTTCACATCAAAACAGCAGCTCGGGGAGGCTATTCTGACATCATGCAAAGAAATTTAAACAGAAACTCTCCAAAAACTCACAAATTCAATGGATGTGAGAATTGTGAAGGTGATATCAAAGAAAGGTTCCTATGTTAACATGTAACTTGGTGTAACGCCTGCCTGGATCTACAGACTCAGACGGGCTGTAATATACAGGCTAAAGGGAAGCCACTCACCAAGCAGGACCCCCAGAACCCTGAAACCCTTTAACCCCTATACAGGGATTTGGAATTACACAGGGCCCTGGAGATCACTACCTGTGGAAGGCTGCAGTCTGAGAGAGTAGTCATCAGGCAGGGTCAAACCAGGAATTGCGGAACAGGGACAGAATCGGCAGGCAAAGGATGTAATCAGAAACAAGCAGAGGTCAAAACCGGTTCGGACAGCGAGGTACAAAAACAGCAGGCAGGAGGGTAATAAGGAAACAATCGGTAATCAGCACACGAAATCACAGGACGAACCAGGCGCCAGAATTCTCAGAACTATCTCTGGCAGAGGTCAGCAGACAGGAGGGGCATTAAAAAGGGTGTGGTGTCTTCCCATAGGCTGTAGCTGAATGATGGTACCTCAGCTGGGAGACACCCGCCACCTACAGTCAGCCAGTGCCACTGCAGATCCCCAGGAAACCCAGACCAGTGGATGTACGGAGCCTGCGCCCACCGGTACCGCTGGCATCTACTCTCCCATCACCAGCACCATCCACGGCAGGAACATGGCTTCGCCTGGCGATCGGAGCAGAAGTCGATGGAGCGGACTCCGGCGGTGACGTAACACTTGGCCTGTTAGGATGTTTTGGAGTTAAATAGCTTTTTATTTTAGTGAATGTGACCTAATAATGCTGCAAATTCTACAAATGAGCATTTTCAGTTCTTTAAAACATATAAAAATGTTTAGACGCTCTACTGTGCCTAATAATTTGGAACAGTGCATTTTGAGCTTTTTTCAATTTTGAACTTTATCCTGTTATCATTGGGAAGTTTCTTCAATAAAATTTGATGTATACTCTAACGGGTGATGACTAATTTGACTGACTGTCATTTGCACCAACCGTTTAGAAAAATCAGAGAAAAATATAAATTTGCATAATAATTTGGAACATGGTGTATAGCTAGTTGTCTACAACAAGACCTGAACACCGAAGACAGAAATCTTTTTACCCAGCGATGGTTTGCTAGGTCTTGATCAAAATAAGCACTCAATGCCGATACCTGGACCTTAAAAGTGCTGGGACAGACCTTTTTCAAGGGCGTTTTGTATGAAGTCCAGAATGTGAGCCCCATTCAGATGAAATAGGTCAGGAACCTGAGGTTTGCACCAGGCGGTAAAGGTTTTCCATATCTTGAAATATATGAGGTTAGTGACTGGCTTACGGCTTTTTTGAAGAGTCTCAATTACTCTCTCTGACAGGCCAATTGCTATCAGAATTATGGCTTCAGAAACCATGATCTCCTGAGATCTTGGTGGAAGGGTGGATCTTGATGGAGAAAGTCGTGGACTTGAGGCAATATGAAGGGCCCGTCCTGAGACAAGTTTATGAGGGTCCCAAACAAACTTCTCCTGAGCCATATTGGTGCAACCATTATGGTAGGCACTTTGTCTGTTATCTTTTGCAGAGTACTTGCCAGTAGTTGTATTGGTGGAAAAGCATAGGCTAGTAGAAACCTCCAAGGGAGGGAGAAGGCATCCACTGCTAGAGCCTGATCGTTGGGATTCAGGGAAAAAAGTTAATCTACCTTTGCGTTCTACTTGTTCGCAAAGAGATCCACCTCTGGACGGCCCCACCTCAGGACTAAGATGTGGAATACGTCTGCCTTCAAAGACCATTCCCCAGGATGAATGTCCTTCCTGCTGAGATAATCCGCCTGGGTATTTGCGGAACCCTTCAGATGGACGGCCGACAGAGATAGAAGATGTCTTCCTGCCCATGTGTCGCCCTGGGCAAGCCAGGGGACACAGGTCACAGCACCACCACACCCCACACTCCAGGTAGGCACATCACAGCTAACCACAAATCCTTGTTGCCTTCCTCCAGGAGTCTGATGATGCACACCAGGGGGTGGGCCAGGCGGTTGGCTCCGCCCACCGAGGAGCTCACAACTCTGGAGGCAGGAAGAAACCAGGCAGTCAGCTCAGGGACGAGCTTGAGTGAACAGCAGATTAGCCCAGGCAGGGCTTGAGTGCAGAAGAGCTCAGGGAGAGCTGGAGGGAGGAGTCTAGTCAGGGAGGAGGAAGTGGAAGGAGTGGAGGAGTAGTCTAGACAGGCAAAAGTCAACAGGGAAGTGAAAGTGGAAAAGGAGGAAAAGCAAGTAAAGTGACAGAAGAGAAAGACAGCCTGAAGGGTCCAGCTTTGTGAGGGCCAGAACAGCAAGGTCAGCAACGGTGGTGACTGTCTGGAGGGGGACCGTTTGGAAGTTCCTGGAAGGACCCCGTTGGCTGTGTGCCCGGTGGTCTGGAGCAGTGTTCCGAAGGACAGTCAGCACCAGGGCAGGGGCCTCTCGGACCCCGGCAAGGCTAGGAGTCGCCAGATTTGCCAAATCCGTCAGTGACGGGGACGCAGATCCCCCAACAACCAAGTCCCGATTGAAGGCAACAGCCCAACCCGTATTGGAGAGACACCGCCACCGCCACGGCACCAGTTTCTCAGGGCCAGCGCCTGCGGGCAAAGTGTAGAGCTCCTCCGGCCCAGATTGCAGCCGGGGAGCGGGTAACCGGAGGGAATCCACCGCTACCATCAGTCAACACAGGTGTAAGGAAGAGGGACATCACCGTCACCTACCGGGAGTGCAGGTGCAGCCGTCTGTGGGACCGTCCTACCAGCCGTTGGTTTACCGTACAAACTGTGTCCGTGTGTCAGGCTGAGTGAGTACCATAGTGCCGCAAGGCACAGCGCTGCCCCCGCGTCCCTGCGCCCTCCAGGCCCTACACTTTACATCTCATCACCGGGCCCCGGGATCACCAGCCCCTACCCACGGAGGGGCAACACAACACCTGGCTGCTCCGCATCACCATCCCCGGGACCCCCATACTGAGCAGCGGTGGTGCAATCACCACAACCGTGGGTGGCGTCACGAACTATAACAATCCCCACACCCAACAACCCCCTTTCACTCACGGGCGAGGAGTGTCGCTCGAGAAACCCCGGGATCCGGCCCACAGCTCGAGCCACCAGGAGCAGCTGCCGGACCCGAGCAGAAGGGGTGAGCGCGGTGTGCTGACACCCTCCTCCCCGCCCGCGACAACTTGGCGTCACGAACAGGATCTTACCGCTCTGCCATCAGGTAGAGGTGCGCCTTGTTACCGCCGGAGGCATCCGGCAGAAAAATTTCAGAAGCCGCCATCTTTGGCGCAAAAAGTTCCCGCTCGAGCGTCTTCTCGAGCAGTAGAGGCGCGAAGGCCAAAACCCCGCCCCGAGAGAGGAGGGGCCGGAAAGAGCTAAGGGGGACGCGATGGCGGCTGGACGCATGTAGCTGCGGCTATAAAAGCAGGGACGCCAGGACCTTGCGAGAATACCGTTCCTGGAAACAAACAGTGAAGACACCATGTGGATGCCGTCCCGCGATACCGTACCCCCCGCGCCTGGAACCGCGGCGTGGGTGGAGATCCGGACCGCGTAGCTCTCCCAACAGCTGCAGGTGAAGATGCAGCTCCTCGTGGAGGAGTGGGAGGCCGACATGGCGGACGTTGTAGCCACCGTGCAGAGACGCGAGGAGGAGGCGGAGAAAGGGAGGGTGAGTGACCCACGTCCCGATGCCCTTGCAGGGCCGGTCATCGCGGCTGTGGGGCCCGGTCCAAGCCCTCTCCCCCCGTTGCCTCCCTCGCCACCCATCCCGGAGGCCGTGACCCTGCCACTAGGCCCGCTACCACCGCAACCGGTAGCGATACCCAGCCCGTCCGCCCCAGCGGACCGACCTGTAGCCGGAGCCCGTAGCAAACCGGAGGCATTACCTTGGAAGGCCCCGAAGATTGTGCCAGAGACAGTCCCCGAGCAGTTTCCCGAGCCGGAGCCGACGACCCGCTCTGAGCCGAAGTCCCGGCTGCGGAAAGCCCCTGTGCCCATCCCCCACACCTCGGCTGAGGTGGCGCCGGGTTGTTGCTGCAAGGCAGCGCCCGAGGCCATGACACCGCGGAATACGCTACCCACCTTCCTGACAGTGGGTAACGTGCTGGATGTCCCGCGGGGCTCAACCCGTGCGCCAGAGCAGGTAGCAGCGCCATACTGGGACAGGGAGCCGACAAAGCTGGGCCTGGAGATCGCGGAGAGGGAGAGAAGGAAAGCCGAGCTGGTGGCCCGAGCCATTCGGGAAAAAGAAAACCTGCGGCAAGCGACCTTCCGTGTCCGGGGCCCGTACTACGAGGGGCAGGTGAGGCGATTTGATATCCGCCGGGGCTACGGATTCATATACGAACCGGGCCTGGAGGCCGAGGTGTTTGTGGCCCGGCGGGACGTGAATGCCCATCTGCCCGAGGAGCATCCTGGCCGCAATCCTATACCGGGGGACATGGTGCGTTACACCCGGCACTGCGGAGAGAGGGGGTGGTTTGCCCTGGATGTAAAGCTGAAGGGCAGCCCGGAGAGCAAGGTGAGCTCTGCATCCCCTCCCTCGGATGAAGTAGCAAAGGGACCGGAGTAGGGCAGCGGATGCCCGTTGCACCGTCCCCGTTGGGACCATCACTGAAGTTGCTGTTTGTTTGAAAAAGTTTTGAAAAAGTTGTTGAAAGAATGATAAGTGAAATGATACCGAGTACTTCACCAGATTTGCTTTGTGATTTGTAACCGGCTGGAGCCGGCACCGTTGTCCCCGTGGGGACCGTTTAAAGTTTATATGCATGGGAACTATCCATGGACAAGCCCGTGAACTTGCAGGGCACCACAAACGTTAAGTGGCTTGTAAATATGTTGGGTACCGTTACCGTTTCCGCAATGCCGCCTCCGGAGAGGCAGGTTGGAGGGAGGGCCCTGAGCAGAGCAGGCCAGGGCCCAGCCATCAAAGGAACCGGTGGCCACCCTCTGGAGGGGAAGGACAGATCCCGCTCGGGTAACTTGTGCTGGACTGTGGGTCAAAGGGTGCTGCCTGGGCTTTAGGGGCAGCATCAGGGCCAGGTTGCTTGGGTGGGAGAGAGCGGAAACCGTGACCGTATACCGTTGCAACGTTTAAGTAAATGTGCCTCCCGTCTTGGGAAGAGTTTTGATTAAAAATGTATTTATGTTTTGCTTAACCCTGTTATCCCCTTTTTACAGAAAAATAAAACCGGTGTAGGACGGCAGCCCGCGGACGGTCTGCATTTTGCTAAGGGGGAATGTGTCGCCCTGGGCAAGCCAGGGGACACAGGTCACAGCACCACCACACCCCACACTCCAGGTAGGCACATCACAGCTAACCACAAATCCTTGTTGCCTTCCTCCAGGAGTCTGATGATGCACACCAGGGGGTGGGCCAGGCGGTTGGCTCCGCCCACCGAGGAGCTCACAACTCTGGAGGCAGGAAGAAACCAGGCAGTCAGCTCAGGGACGAGCTTGAGTGAACAGCAGATTAGCCCAGGCAGGGCTTGAGTGCAGAAGAGCTCAGGGAGAGCTGGAGGGAGGAGTCTAGTCAGGGAGGAGGAAGTGGAAGGAGTGGAGGAGTAGTCTAGACAGGCAAAAGTCAACAGGAAAGTGAAAGTGGAAAAGGAGGAAAAGCAAGTAAAGTGACAGAAGAGAAAGACAGCCTGAAGGGTCCAGCTTTGTGAGGGCCAGAACAGCAAGGTCAGCAACGGCGGTGACTGTCTGGAGGGGGACCGTTTGGAAGTTCCTGGAAGGACCCCGTTGGCTGTGTGCCCGGTGGTCTGGAGCAGTGTTCCGAAGGACAGTCAGCACCAGGGCAGGGGCCTCTCGGACCCCGGCAAGGCTAGGAGTCGCCAGATTTGCCAAATCCGTCAGTGACGGGGACGCAGATCCCCCAACAACCAAGTCCCGATTGAAGGCAACAGCCCAACCCGTATTGGAGAGACACCGCCACCGCCACGGCACCAGTTTCTCAGGGCCAGCGCCTGCGGGCAAAGTGTAGAGCTCCTCCGGCCCAGATTGCAGCCGGGGAGCGGGTAACCGGAGGGAATCCACCGCTACCATCAGTCAACACAGGTGCAAGGAAGAGGGACATCACCGTCACCTACCGGGAGTGCAGGTGCAGCCGTCTGTGGGACCGTCCTACCAGCCGTTGGTTTACCGTACAAACTGTGTCCGTGTGTCAGGCTGAGTGAGTACCATAGTGCCGCAAGGCACAGCGCTGCCCCCGCGTCCCTGCGCCCTCCAGGCCCTACACTTTACATCTCATCACCGGGCCCCGGGATCACCAGCCCCTACCCACGGAGGGGCAACACAACACCTGGCTGCTCCGCATCACCATCCCCGGGACCCCCATACTGAGCAGCGGTGGTGCAATCACCACAACCGTGGGTGGCGTCACGAACTATAACAATCCCCACACCCAACAACCCCCTTTCACTCACGGGCGAGGAGTGTCGCTCGAGAAACCCCGGGATCCGGCCCACAGCTCGAGCCACCAGGAGCAGCTGCCGGACCCGAGCAGAAGGGGTGAGCGCGGTGTGCTGACACCCTCCTCCCCGCCCGCGACAACTTGGCGTCACGAACAGGATCTTACCGCTCTGCCATCAGGTAGAGGTGCGCCTTGTTACCGCCGGAGGCATCCGGCAGAAAAATTTCAGAAGCCGCCATCTTTGGCGCAAAAAGTTCCCGCTCGAGCGTCTTCTCGAGCAGTAGAGGCGCGAAGGCCAAAACCCCGCCCCGAGAGAGGAGGGGCCGGAAAGAGCTAAGGGGGACGCGATGGCGGCTGGACGCATGTAGCTGCGGCTATAAAAGCAGGGACGCCAGGACCTTGCGAGAATACCGTTCCTGGAAACAAACAGTGAAGACACCATGTGGATGCCGTCCCGCGATACCGTACCCCCCGCGCCTGGAACCGCGGCGTGGGTGGAGATCCGGACCGCGTAGCTCTCCCAACAGCTGCAGGTGAAGATGCAGCTCCTCGTGGAGGAGTGGGAGGCCGACATGGCGGACGTTGTAGCCACCGTGCAGAGACGCGAGGAGGAGGCGGAGAAAGGGAGGGTGAGTGACCCACGTCCCGATGCCCTTGCAGGGCCGGTCATCGCGGCTGTGGGGCCCGGTCCAAGCCCTCTCCCCCCGTTGCCTCCCTCGCCACCCATCCCGGAGGCCGTGACCCTGCCACTAGGCCCGCTACCACCGCAACCGGTAGCGATACCCAGCCCGTCCGCCCCAGCGGACCGACCTGTAGCCGGAGCCCGTAGCAAACCGGAGGCATTACCTTGGAAGGCCCCGAAGATTGTGCCAGAGACAGTCCCCGAGCAGTTTCCCGAGCCGGAGCCGACGACCCGCTCTGAGCCGAAGTCCCGGCTGCGGAAAGCCCCTGTGCCCATCCCCCACACCTCGGCTGAGGTGGCGCCGGGTTGTTGCTGCAAGGCAGCGCCCGAGGCCATGACACCGCGGAATACGCTACCCACCTTCCTGACAGTGGGTAACGTGCTGGATGTCCCGCGGGGCTCAACCCGTGCGCCAGAGCAGGTAGCAGCGCCATACTGGGACAGGGAGCCGACAAAGCTGGGCCTGGAGATCGCGGAGAGGGAGAGAAGGAAAGCCGAGCTGGTGGCCCGAGCCATTCGGGAAAAAGAAAACCTGCGGCAAGCGACCTTCCGTGTCCGGGGCCCGTACTACGAGGGGCAGGTGAGGCGATTTGATATCCGCCGGGGCTACGGATTCATATACGAACCGGGCCTGGAGGCCGAGGTGTTTGTGGCCCGGCGGGACGTGAATGCCCATCTGCCCGAGGAGCATCCTGGCCGCAATCTTATACCGGGGGACATGGTGCGTTACACCCGGCACTGCGGAGAGAGGGGGTGGTTTGCCCTGGATGTAAAGCTGAAGGGCAGCCCGGAGAGCAAGGTGAGCTCTGCATCCCCTCCCTCGGATGAAGTAGCAAAGGGACCGGAGTAGGGCAGCGGATGCCCGTTGCACCGTCCCCGTTGGGACCATCACTGAAGTTGCTGTTTGTTTGAAAAAGTTTTGAAAAAGTTGTTGAAAGAATGATAAGTGAAATGATACCGAGTACTTCACCAGATTTGCTTTGTGATTTGTAACCGGCTGGAGCCGGCACCGTTGTCCCCGTGGGGACCGTTTAAAGTTTATATGCATGGGAACTATCCATGGACAAGCCCGTGAACTTGCAGGGCACCACAAACGTTAAGTGGCTTGTAAATATGTTGGGTACCGTTACCGTTTCCGCAATGCCGCCTCCGGAGAGGCAGGTTGGAGGGAGGGCCCTGAGCAGAGCAGGCCAGGGCCCAGCCATCAAAGGAACCGGTGGCCACCCTCTGGAGGGGAAGGACAGATCCCGCTCGGGTAACTTGTGCTGGACTGTGGGTCAAAGGGTGCTGCCTGGGCTTTAGGGGCAGCATCAGGGCCAGGTTGCTTGGGTGGGAGAGAGCGGAAACCGTGACCGTATACCGTTGCAACGTTTAAGTAAATGTGCCTCCCGTCTTGGGAAGAGTTTTGATTAAAAATGTATTTATGTTTTGCTTAACCCTGTTATCCCCTTTTTACAGAAAATAAAACCGGTGTAGGACGGCAGCCCGCGGACGGTCTGCATTTTGCTAAGGGGGAATGTGTCGCCCTGGGCAAGCCAGGGGACACAGGTCACAGCACCACCACACCCCACACTCCAGGTAGGCACATCACAGCTAACCACAAATCCTTGTTGCCTTCCTCCAGGAGTCTGATGATGAACACCAGGGGGTGGGCCAGGCGGTTGGCTCCGCCCACCGAGGAGCTCACAACTCTGGAGGCAGGAAGAAACCAGGCAGTCAGCTCAGGGACGAGCTTGAGTGAACAGCAGATTAGCCCAGGCAGGGCTTGAGTGCAGAAGAGCTCAGGGAGAGCTGGAGGGAGGAGTCTAGTCAGGGAGGAGGAAGTGGAAGGAGTGGAGGAGTAGTCTAGACAGGCAAAAGTCAACAGGAAAGTGAAAGTGGAAAAGGAGGAAAAGCAAGTAAAGTGACAGAAGAGAAAGACAGCCTGAAGGGTCCAGCTTTGTGAGGGCCAGAACAGCAAGGTCAGCAACGGCGGTGACTGTCTGGAGGGGGACCGTTTGGAAGTTCCTGGAAGGACCCCGTTGGCTGTGTGCCCGGTGGTCTGGAGCAGTGTTCCGAAGGACAGTCAGCACCAGGGCAGGGGCCTCTCGGACCCCGGCAAGGCTAGGAGTCGCCAGATTTGCCAAATCCGTCAGTGACGGGGACGCAGATCCCCCAACAACCAAGTCCCGATTGAAGGCAACAGCCCAACCCGTATTGGAGAGACACCGCCACCGCCACGGCACCAGTTTCTCAGGGCCAGCGCCTGCGGGCAAAGTGTAGAGCTCCTCCGGCCCAGATTGCAGCCGGGGAGCGGGTAACCGGAGGGAATCCACCGCTACCATCAGTCAACACAGGTGCAAGGAAGAGGGACATCACCGTCACCTACCGGGAGTGCAGGTGCAGCCGTCTGTGGGACCGTCCTACCAGCCGTTGGTTTACCGTACAAACTGTGTCCGTGTGTCAGGCTGAGTGAGTACCATAGTGCCGCAAGGCACAGCGCTGCCCCCGCGTCCCTGCGCCCTCCAGGCCCTACACTTTACATCTCATCACCGGGCCCCGGGATCACCAGCCCCTACCCACGGAGGGGCAACACAACACCTGGCTGCTCCGCATCACCATCCCCGGGACCCCCATACTGAGCAGCGGTGGTGCAATCACCACAACCGTGGGTGGCGTCACGAACTATAACAATCCCCACACCCAACAACCCCCTTTCACTCACGGGCGAGGAGTGTCGCTCGAGAAACCCCGGGATCCGGCCCACAGCTCGAGCCACCAGGAGCAGCTGCCGGACCCGAGCAGAAGGGGTGAGCGCGGTGTGCTGACACCCTCCTCCCCGCCCGCGACACCCAACAAAATATTTTTGCGGAAATCCTTTGAAGCCTCACGAGGTGTGTGCTTCCTTGATAATGAAGGTGTGCCACAGACGTCACATTGTCCAAGTAGACTATCACGTTTCCCCCGTGGATAATGGGGGATGCTGCTCTGACAGCTTGGTCCACAGCTTCTAGCTCTCGGTGATTTGTGTATCTGCGGTTGACCTCCTGGGACCAGAGACCTTGAAAGGGAACTTGAGAGACTATTGCTCCCCAGCCTCTCTGGCTGGCATCCGTTGTATTCATCATCAGTGATTCCCGATTCCAGCAGACTCCCCTTTGTAGATGAGTTGGAATCATTCACCACAGCAAAGATGTTTTTACCGGACCTGGCAAAGATATATTTTTGTTCAGGGACCTCTGAGAACCGTCCCAAGAAGCTAGGATGTGAGCTTGTAGTGAGCTTGAGCCCAGGACACTGCTGGGAGACATGATGTCATAGACCCTAAGGCTATGTGTCCACGGTAGAATGTACCTGCGGATTTTTCTGCATGAAAATCCGCGACTTTCGCGGCAAATCCGCACCTTATTTTTGCCGCGGATTTGCCACGGATTTACCGCGGATTACCGCGAATTTGCCGCGGATTTTGATGCGGATTTTTTTTTTTTTCCCCATTCTATACCCAAAATCCGCACCAAAATCCGCAACAATAATTGACATGCTGCAGATTTTTCCGGATCAAAATCCGGGGCAAATCCGCCGCGGAAAAATCCGCAGCATGGTCACAGCATTTCCAAAATGCCATTGAAATGACTTGGAAGTGCCGCTGCTGCAGATTTTCGGAAAATCCGCGGTAAATCCGCGGCAAAATCCGCGGTAAATCCGCAGCGTGGGCACATAGCCTAACACTGACATTGCGAATCTTAGGGTTATCCATCGCTGATGATGCAGGGCAAAAACTTTGTTTTTCATCCTCACTTGTTTGTCTATGGGCAGAAAGGACATTTGTTTGATGGTAACTCTGAGGAAGACCTTCCTTGTAGAGGGAAGTAGGTCCAATTTTTTGAGGATTTATCACCAGTCCCAATCTCTGTAGGATTTTGAGGGTCATCGGTACCTGTTGTCGAGGTAAGGAATGACACAAATGTTCTGACTTTGTATGAACACCACCACCTCCCCCATTAGCTTGGTGGACACCCAAGGGGCTGAAAAGAGACCAAACGGGAGGGCATTGAATTGGTAGTGATGGAGAAACCCGTTGTGACGAACCGCGAAATGGAAGATTTTTTGTGAGCGTGACAGATTGGGATGTGATAATATGCATTCTTTAAATTGATAGTAGCCATGAAAAACCCGTGACTGATAAGAGGTGTGGTGGATTTGACGGACTCCATTTTGAAACGTCTGTGGACGATATGACTATTTAATGGTTTTAGATTTATAATCAGCCTGGGGGCGCCGTTTTTTTTTTTATCAAGAACAGACTGGAATATTGACCGTGACCCACCTCTGTCTCTGGTACTGAAGATATTACTCCTACATTTTGGAGATTTTGAATGCTTAGCATAAGGGTGTCTCATGATCCCTGAGGAGGGGGTGTTCCTAAAGCCTGCTTTACACGTTGCAATTAGTTGCACAATCGCATTTGCGATGTGACACGCCCAGGTTGCATACGGGATCTTATGAGTAGAGATGAGCGAACCGGTCCCGGTTCGGCTCGAGGTCGGCTCGCCGAACGGGGGTCCCGTTCGAGTTCGGTTCGTCGAACGTTCGACGAACCGAACTCGAACGTATAGGCTAGAATGGGAGGCAATCACAAACACATAAAAATGCATGATAAATGTACACAAACAGTTAATAAACATTGCCATAACACTTACCGGTCCTCGCGATCCCTTCTGCACTCTGTCTCCTGCCGCTATTCCATCCGATGATCGCTGAATCCTCCCGGTGACCGGCACTGCCAGCAGAGATGCAGGACCTATCGTGACGTCAAAATAGCCATGTGACCAGTCACGTGGCTATTATCTCATTGGCTACAGACTGGTCACATGACTATGACACGTCATGTAGGACCTGCGAATGCATCACTCCGGTACACGGTGCACATATGTGTATCGCCGTGTACCGGCGACATGCTCTAGCACACGGTCGACTCCCCGTTCCGTTAGGGACCGGCTGACACAGCCGGTCATTAACGGAGATCACCGTTGCCATAGCAACGCAGTTAGCGGTGATGTCACCGCTAACCGCGGCTCCGAGAGCACCGTTGCTATGGTAACGCGTCTGTCAGCGTTACCGCTGTTACCGCTGACAGCCAGCACTGATCACTCACGGAGTGAAGGCTGCACGCTGCTTCCCGATTGTAGTGAGGATTGTAGTGAGGATGGAGGTTCCCCAGCCCCAAGTGATGAGCTGGTGAATCTCATCCTCACTACAATCGTCACTACTACTACACTAGTGAGGATTGTAGTGAGGATGAAGGTTCCCCAGCCCCAAGTGATGAGCTGGTGAATCTCATCCTCACTACAATCGTCACTACTACTACACTAGTGAGGATTGTAGTGAGGATGGAGGTTCCCCAGCCCCAAGTGATGAGCTGGTGCACCTCATCCTCACTACAATCGTCACTACTACTACACTAGAAAGAAAGAAGACAGAAGAGCAGGATCGTGGAGGGGTGACAGGGGGTAATAAAGATGGAGTCTCTAATGTGTCTGTGTATTTATTTCTATTAAAGTATTTTTTCTCTGTGTGGTGTTTTTTTTAACCCTTTATTGGAGATTCTTAATGGCCGGGTCAAACGTGCCTGACATTAAGAATCTCTGGCTTAATACTGGCTAGTAAAACAAAGCCAGTATTAACTCATGATTACCCAACAAGCCACCCGGCTCCAGGGCTGTTGGAAGAGTTGGATACAGCGCCAGATGATGGCGCTTCTATGAGAGCACCATTTTCTGGGACGGCTGCGGACTGAAATCCGCAGTAGAGGCGCCCAGAAACCTCGGGCTAACCTGTGCTGCGGATTCCAATCCCCAGCTGCCTAGTTGTACCCGGCTGGACACAAAAATGGGGCGAAGCCCACGTCATTTGTTTTTTAATTATTTCATGAAATAAGTGAAATAATTAAAAAAAAACGGGCTTCCCTATATTTTTGGTTCCCAGCCGGGTACAAATAGGCAACTGGGGGTTGGAGGCAGCCCGTGGCTGCCTGCTGTACCTGGCTAGCATACAAAAATATGGCGAAGCTCACGTCCTTTTTTTTGTAGTTTTTTGGCAAAAAAAAAATAAAAAATGCTTCCCTGGATTTTCCATTGCCAGTGAAGGTAACACCAAGCAGTGGGGGTTAGCAGCCAGTAGCTGCTTGGATTACCCTTAGCTAGCAATACAAAAAATGCAGCGGGAGCCCATATATATTTTTTTTAATTATTTATTTAAATAACTAAAAATAAAATGGGCTTCCCTGTATTTTGATTGCTGGACATCACAGTGCTGTAAAAATAAATCTTTAAAAAAATGACGTAGCGCTCCGCGGTATTTTTGATTCTCAGCGCAGATAAAGCAGACAGCTATGGGTTGCCACCCCCATCTGCCTGCCGTTACCTTGGTTGGCAATCAAAATACAGGGAAGCCCATTAATTTTTTCTATTTAAAAAATGGTTAAAAAAAAAATGACGTTGGGTCCCCCCATTTTTGATAGCCAGCTAGGGTAAAGCAGATGGCTGTAGCCTGAAAACCACAGCTGGCAGCTTTACCGTGGTTGGGGATCCAATGTGGAGGTCCCCTCAGGCTCTTTTTTATAATTATTTTATAAATATTAATAATTACACAATAAAAGTAGGGTCCCCCCCAAATTGGATCACCAGCCAAGGTAAAGCGGACAGCTGTGGTCTGGTATTCTCAGGGTGGGAAGGTCCATAGTTATTGGGCCTTCACAGCCTAAAAATAGCAGGCCGCAGGCACCCCAGACGTGGCGCATCCACTAGATGCTCCAATCCTGGCGCTTCACCCCAGCTCATCCCGTGCCCTGGTGCAGTGGCAAACGGGGTAATAAATCGGGTTGATACTAGCTGTAAAGTCACCTGAGATCAAGCCCAGCAGTTTGTGATGTCATGGCGTCTATTAGATACCCAACATCATAAACTGTCAGTACTAACAAAAACAAAAAATCGAAAAAAGAAATTTATTTGAAAAAACAGTCCCCAAAACATTTCCTCTTTCACCAATTTATTGTAAGAAAAAAAATAAAGGGGTCCCACGACGACTCTGGACCGTCTAGAATATGGGGGGGAGACACTCAGGGAACGTATCCCCCATTTTCTAGGAGTGCGGACCCTTCATGTGAGGAGTGTGGGTGCAATGAATCTGCACTCACTCTCCCCGGGTCCACAGCAGCAGAGTCCATGTCGTAATGGTTGCTACCAAAGCTGCAATGCCCTGCTCATGAGGTAAGGGTATGCCTAATCAGGAGAACTACTGTAGAGGAAGCTCTGCTCACTGGTATATAGGTGCTCAGAGGTAATAATAGATAAAATTAGTGAGTAACCTCGGCACTCTAAATCTCCCAGACTAAGTCAGTAAGTCACAACGGATAGTAATGCAAAATCACTCTTTATTGGTCCGTATTAAGAAAAAAAAATTTTTCAGAAGCATATATGTTTTTGTCCAAAACAAGTTACAAATGACGTTTCGGCCTGAGCCTTCGTCAGATTGGACTTATCTGCTTGTAATCATGAAAAATGACAATAATCAGTATCACATAAGAGTGAGAGAACAATAACATAAACTCGAACAATGTAGAGGTACAATTGGGATGCAGCAAAAAAATTGCAACACAGCAAGAAATGAAACACATGATACAAATGTCATAATACAGTACAAGGACAATATAGTAATGACAAATATGGGGTCAGAGTAGACTTAGACAGCTCTGGTACGAAAGAGATGTCAATCATAAAGTAACATGTGCAGTAGGTGTAGAGCTACAGTATGCATGGCAGAGCTAATGGGTAGACCGACCATAGAAAAAGAACGGAGAAAAAGTGGAGAAAAAGTGGAGAAAAAGTGGAGAAAAAAGTGGAGAATAAGTGGAGAAAAAGTGGAGGAAAAAGTGGAGAAAAAGTGGAGAAAAAGTGGAGAAAAAAATGGAGAAAAAGTGGAGAAAAAAGTGGAGAAAAAGTGGAGAAAAAGTGGAGAAAAAAATGGAGAAAAAGTGGAGAAAAAGTGGAGAAAAAGTGGAGAAAAAGTGGAGAAAAAGTGGAGAAAAAAATGGAGAAAAAGTGGAGAAAAAGTGGAGAAAAAAATGGAGAAAAAGTGGAGAAAAAGTGGAGAAAAAAATGGAGAAAAAGTGGAGCACCCTTTGGTACCTTTCATGTGGCACTAAGGGGTGCTTAGCTTTGTATTTAGCCAAAAAAATGAAAAAAAATGACGTAGGGTTCTCCATAGTTTTGTATCCAGCTAGGGTAAAGCAGACGGCTGCAGCCTGCAGACCACAGCTGGCAACCTCACCTTGGCTGGTAATCCAAAACTGAGGGCACCCCATGCTGTTATTTTAAATTAAATAAATAATTAAAAAAAAAACACGTAGGGGTCCCCCAAAATTGGATCACCAGCCAAGGTAAAGCAGACAGCTGGGGCCTGATATTCTCAGACTAGGGAGGTCCATGGTTATTGGACTCTCCCCAGCCTAAAAATAGCAGGCCGCAGGCGCCCCAGAAGTGGCGCATCCATTAGATGCGCCAATCCTGGTGCTTCGCCCCAGCTCATCCCGCGCCCTGGTGCGGTGGCAAACGGGGTAATATATGGGGTTAATACCAGATGTGTAATGTCACCTGGCATCAAGCCCTGGGGTTGGTGAGGTCAGGCGTCTATCAGATACCCGACATCACCAACCCAGTCAGTAATAAAAAAAAATAGACGACAACCACATTTTTATTTGAAAAAACACTCCCCAAAACATTCCCTCTTTAACCAATTTATTAGAATGAAAAACAAATCCAGGTCTGGTGTAATCCAAGGGGTTGCCATGACGATCCACACTGTCCCAGTCAATGAAGAGCAGAATGTTCCCCATTGGCTGGGAGAGCAGTGCAGTGACCTGAGCTAACATCAATGGGTCAGCCCAGGTCACTGCAGGGCATGACAAGTGCTGCTGTCAGTGAGGTACATTACCTGCGCTGATCTCCTGCACTGCCGACAGCCCCTGTCACTGAGGTCAATGACCGGCGCCTTCACATCAAGTATCGCGAGAGGTCCGTGACGTCACCGCTAGTCAGTCTCGGGTCGGAAGCGAGAGGTGATGTGACAAGCGGCGGCCATGGAGGACAGTGACAGCGCTGAGGTCGGGATGGCGGGACTTCATCACCGCAGGTAAGCCGAGTGGGACCATGTGTGTGTGTGTGTGTGTGTGTGTGTGTGTGTGTGTGTGTGTGTGTGTGTGTGTGTGCGCGTGTGTGTGTGTGTGTATGTATGTATGTGTACATGCCGAGGGCAGGAGGGGGCAGAGCGAGCTGAGCGGGGAAGTGTCGGCTTCCTGCACGTAACTAAGATAAACATCGGCTTACTAACCAAAGCGTTTTGCTTGGATACCCGATGTTTATCTTGGTTACCAGCTTCTGGCAAGCTGCCAGCGATGGCTCCTGCACACTGTAGCTGTAAAAAGCCCTGCTTTTTGCTGCTAGAACCGTTCTCGAACGTATCTAGAACTATCGAGCTTTTGCAAAAAGCTCGAGTTCTAGTTCGATCTCGAACAGCCCCCAAAATCACTCGAGCCTAGAACTGGAGAACCTCGAACCGCGAACCGCGCTCAACTCTACTTATGAGATTGCACGTAGGTCGTTCATTTGCTGTCACACGTGCGTTAGTAGTCTATGTTAAATTGATCAATTTTGTGTGCGATCCTTTAGATCAGGGGTCGGGAACCTATGGCTCGCGAGCCAGATATGGCTCTTTTGATGGCCGTATCTGGCTCGCAGACAGGGCTCCTACCTGTCTATGGGAAGGATGCATGCACCGCGCTCCATCAGGCCGCGGTGCACGCTGATCAGGCCCGGACTGACAGGCGGGAGGGGCGAGTGCTCGGGCAGCCGCTGATCTTGTCTATTGCCGGCAGACAGCACTGGGGGTGGGACTTCCTCCCTCCGGCTCCTACATGCTCCCCTGTGAAATTGCAGATAGAAGCAGAGTGATGGGGCAGGGGCCTGTATAGTGCCGTGCGTTCTGCCTCTCACCCTCCAGTTCTGTGCTCTGCTGCTCAGGTCTATAAGGTCTTTTCTTGGAGAGAAAAGAGGAGAATGAAGCCAGCCCTTGAACTGCTGCATCCATCACTTGTGCTGGACCTGATCTTACAGGGCAACTAAGCAGCAGGTACTTATATCTGTGTGTGCTGTGCATACGGCGCGTGCGTGTGCTGTGTATACGGCGCGTGCTGTGTATACGGCGCGTGCGTGTGCTGTGTATACGGCGCGTGCGTGTGCTGTGTATTCGGCGTGTGTGAGTGTGTGCTGTGTATATGGTGTGTATGTGTGCTGTGTTTGTTGTGTTTGGCACTTAATAAAGTTTCATATTGTGAGGTTTATTGGTATATCTAATTCCTGGTGTGCATATATTTACATGCAGAGCTTTTTTTCTTCTCCTTATGTACTGTGTATACGGCATGTTGAGTGCTGTGTATGGCTTGTGTGTGTATCTCCTGGGTCTGAGCCTCTCTTTTTTGTTCATTTTCTGTAAGACCAACACTTTTAAAAGGGCCACTGACAGATACAATTGCTCCAGCGGTCACTTAGTACACAAAGGAGTGTTGCTCTCTGCTGCACTAAGCCACCGCTGGACCTAAACAATAATTCGCTGTAAAATAATAAAATAGATAATTGACATAACTGACAATGCGTTGTGTGACATGTGTAGTGGGTGAGCATACCCCCTACAAAGAGAGTCAGTTAACCGGAGTTATTGTTAATAAAAATGTTTTATTTATACTGTGTTAGGGCACCCCCTAGTGGCCGGGTGGGACGGCTGTCGCCACAGTGAGAGGAGGAGCCGGCAGAAACCAGAGGGAAGAGTGTGTGTATGTGTGAGAGAGAGTGAGTTGGATCCGGGACGTGAGAGAGTGAAGATCAAGGGGCAGAGTGTGGGGGCTGAATCAAGAGGGGACGCCGGAGAGAACAGGAGTGTACGGAACCTCGAGAGAGTGAAGCAACCGGTGTGGGTCCGGTGTGTGTGTAACCGCTAGTGGGAGCCCGGTGAAGCGGAGTAATCAGGGCACAGCCCCACGTGAGGATTCGTTAGGGCAGGTTGTCCCCCAGCCCAGGAAGTGTTTTCTTGTCTGCAACAGCCGGATTGAGACTACGTGTGTCAAGTGTGTCAATAAATATGTCTTTTGTTTGCATCACATCTTGCCTGAAGACTGTTTGTACCACTACCGACGACGACACCACCACACTCTGCCCCACCAAGTCAGCTCCCGACCTTGAAGTAGTGATGGAGCCAGGGGTGAGCCTTGCATCAACAAAGGCCACGACTACAAGGCCGGAGGCGCCCCTGGCGCCTCATTACATGTGGCGTAGTCGGCAGGATGCGAATTCCCTGCCAGGGACCCAAGAAGCCGGAGACCAAGTGGTGCCTAGGGCACAGGATCCGGACTATGAGAGAAGATTTCCAGTCCCATGGTGGGAAGAAGAAACAGTGCCTGTAGCGTTGGACCGGGCACAAGATGGCAGCAAGGTGGCTGTCGTCTGTGAAGAAACAGAAAGCGCGCGAAAAAGTGGCGCCACAAGAAGAGCCTGGGGCTGGCCGGTGCCGAAAAAGAAGTTCGGAGTACTCCGCCCAAAGAGGGGAGGTGCCGGTCCCAGGGCACGAACAAAGACGTGTACACTGGGCGGTGTTGTGAGAAGAAAGAAGTGCCGCCGCGGAGGGGTTGATTTGTGGTGTGGAACCAAGGGTGGAGCGTCTTCAAGAGCGGGAAAAGTGAGCCCGCCTCCACTTCCTCTAGTCTCGCCACTGACCCTGACGCACTTACTGAAGCCTTGTACTGCCGAAAAAATGGAGAACCTGGACGAGAACCGCCAGAAGCAGTTGGTGTCCGCGGAGGGATTCCCCGCCCACCTGCCGGCCGTACCCGGAGGACCGGGACGAGCCACCAGGGTAACCTGGCTCACGACGTGGGATGCGGAGACCGGTGCAACCACCACGGAGGTCCGGGCGACCTACGCCGCCCAAATACCGTCAGGGAGCCGGATGCTGGGAGCCCCATATCCCTGCCCAGAGAGATCCCCGCCAGCCGCGGTGGAGTCTGAAACGCCTGGTCCAACTCGAATTCCGGCGGAGGTATACGCCCAGAAGCTGGAGCGAGACGACTGGGGTTTCTATTGGGATCCGGTGCAGCCGTCTCCCCTACCGACCCGAAGATCCCCGTCACCTGAGCCGGACCCAGTGCGAGAGCGGCTGCTGGCTGAAACCGTCGCTCGGGAGATAATGGCCGGTCCTCATGGTGAAGAATTCGAACACCAGTATACTACTGGGATAGTCGTCAAGTTCAACCAGAGGGAAGGATATGGCTTTATCCGGGACGGAGAGACCGGCGATGATTATTTTTATAATCGCGTCCACCTCGATACAGAGGGCCTTCCCCAGCGGCTGCATACCCTATACCCAGGGGAAAAGGTCCGATTCCTGAGAGAAGTGGGCTTGTTTGCGGTGGGGGTGCATCGTACGCCCACAGAACAGGAGGCTGCCCAATGGCAACAGGAGGTAGAGTGGGAAGAGCACCAGGCCCGGCGACAAGTACAACGAAGACCGGTGCTGGCTGAAGCCTCCCGACCTCGACATACAGTAGCTGTAGCTCCGGCAGTCATGCCCGTGCCAAATACCGATCCGGAGAAGGGAACCTCGCCGGTGCTGGCGATTAACCAGACTATTACGACACATCCGACGATTGTGATGGGTAGCCCGCCACCGTCTCGCGCAGCGACCCCCTCACCTCCATCAGAGACTGAGGAGTTCAAGCCGGAGGCCGAAGCGGCGGAACAGCTCACCCGTCCTGAGCCTTTCCGGCGGCTGCGCCGATTACCCGGGCAGTCCCTGTCGGAGTACATCCAGGCGCAGAGGGCCGAGTGGCAACGGGCCTACCACCCGGAATAGGCATCTAGACCGGGAGATGACGGGCCTGTTTGTTTGATGCCGGCATGTTTGAGCCGGAGAAAGTTTTGTTCCAGTTGTTGATTCCGGAGAGAGCCTGCTTGCTGGACTGAGCCAGGGGCTCCTCCGTGTTAGTGAGGAAGAAGTTGCTGTGTTCCTGCGCTGACCACCAAAGACCGGGAGCGCTGTTGAGCCTCCGGGCACATCAAAGACCGGGAGCGCTGCTAAGCCTCCGGGCATACACCAAAGACCGGGAGCGCTGCTAAGCCTCCGGGCGCGGGACAGGTTCGCAGTTGATTGCACATGTTTTATATAGTTTTAAAAGTTGTAATTTTAGTATGGAGCCTTGCCGGGAGGCTCGGGTTTTAAGAGGGGAGGAGTGTAGTGGGTGAGCATACCCCCTACAAAGAGAGTCAGTTAACCGGAGTTATTGTTAATAAAAATGTTTTATTTATACTGTGTTAGGGCACCCCCTAGTGGCCAGGTGGGACGGCTGTCGCCACAGTGAGAGGAGGAGCCGGCAGAAACCAGAGGGAAGAGTGTGTGTATGTGTGAGAGAGAGTGAGTTGGATCCGGGACGTGAGAGAGTGAAGATCAAGGGGCAGAGTGTGGGGGCTGAATCAAGAGGGGACGCCGGAGAGAACAGGAGTGTACGGAACCTCGAGAGAGTGAAGCAACCGGTGTGGGTCCGGTGTGTGTGTAACCGCTAGTGGGAGCCCGGTGAAGCGGAGTAATCAGGGCACAGCCCCACGTGAGGATTCGTTAGGGCAGGTTGTCCCCCAGCCCAGGAAGTGTTTTCTTGTCTGCAACAGCCGGATTGAGACTACGTGTGTCAAGTGTGTCAATAAATATGTCTTTTGTTTGCATCACATCTTGCCTGAAGACTGTTTGTACCACTACCGACGACGACACCACCACACTCTGCCCCACCAAGTCAGCTCCCGACCTTGAAGTAGTGATGGAGCCAGGGGTGAGCCTTGCATCAACAAAGGCCACGACTACAAGGCCGGAGGCGCCCCTGGCGCCTCATTACACATGTCCAATATTCCAGCTTCTTTCTTCTGCGAATGCCTCAAAGCTGGCATTCTCTCAACATCAGGTGGGAAGAATGCCAGCTTCCAGTCATGCGCAGGAAAAAGAAGAAGCCAGACTGCTGGACTGATGTCATGCATCGCAAGTTCACAATGTAAGTTATTTATTTGATTTTTTTACTGCTAATTACCATTGTTTCAGTCCAGTTGTGGCTTTATACAGCAGGGAGGAGCATTCCTTGCTGTACTAAGTGAACATTGGAGCGATTGATCTGTCAATGGCCTTTAAACATATTGTACGGCTCTCGCGGAATTATATTTCAAAATATGTGGCGTTTACGGCTCTCTTAGCCAAAAAGGTTCCTGACCCCTGCTTTAGATCATGTGTTCTGTGACTTATGCATTGGGCACCTTTTTTTTTTTTATTTATTGACTTGACAAGCGTGTGTAATGTGTAGGGATGCGTTTTTATTATGTCATCTGCCATTCAGCTCTGCTACATGGCCGCTAACAGCAGACACAGGCAGCCATGTAGCAGAGCTGAATGGCAGATGACAGCAGACACAGAAAGAGCCGCACTGTCAGAATGAACTCGGGTGAACTTCCCCCGACTTCATTGTCATGCTGCGGCTCTGTCTGTGTCGCGTCCTGATTAGCGGTCACCAGTGAAGGACTCACCGGTGACCGCTAAACTCCTGAGTAACTGAATTGAGCAGCCCTCTCTCATATACTCACAGATCCCCGGCGTGGCGCTGCACGGCGTTCACACTGCTCCGGCGGCTTTTACTGTTTTGAAAAAGCCGGCCGCTCATTAAACAATCTCGTATTCCCTGCTTTCCCCGCCCACCGGCGCCTATGATTGGTTACAGTGAGACACGCCCCCACGCTGAGTGACAGGTGTCTCACTGCACCCAATCACAGCAGCCGGTGGGCGTGTCTATACTGTGTAGTGAAATAAATAATTAAATAATTTAAAAAAACGGCGTGCGGTCCCCCCCAATTTTAAAACCAGCCAGATACAGCCATACGGCTGAAGGCTGGTATTCTCAGGATGGGGAGCTCCACGTTATGGGGAGCCCCCCAGCCTAACAATATCAGTCAGCAGCCGCCCAGAATTGCCGCATACATTATATGCGGCAGTTCTGGGACTGTACCCGGCTCTTCCCGATATGCCCTGGTGCGTTGGCAAATCGGGGTAATAAGGAGTTATTGGCAGCCCATAGCTGCCAATAAGTCCTAGATTAAACATGTCAGGCGTCTCCCCGAGATACCTTCCATGATTAATCTGTAAATTACAGTAAATAAACACACACACCCGAAAAAATCCTTTATTAGAAATAAAAAACACAAACATATACCCTGGTTAACCACTTTAATCAGCCCCAAAAAGCCCTCCATGTCCGGCGGAATCCAGGATGGTCCAGCGTCGCATCCAGCGCTGCTGCATGGAGGTGACCGGAGCTGCAGAAGACACAGCCGCTCCTGTCACCTCCACACAGCAACTGAAGACAGCGGCGCGATCAGCTGCTGTCACTGAGGTTACCCGCTGTCACTGGATCCAGCGGTGGCCGCGGGTAACCTCAGTGACAGCTCAGCTGATCGCGCTACTCACCGCCGCTCCTCTCAGCTCCACGCAGCAACTGAGGTGAGTAGCGCGATCAGCTGAGCTGTCACTGAGGTTACCCGCGGCCACCGCTGGATCCAGTGACAGCGGGTAACCTCAGTGACAGCTCAGCTGATCGCGCGGCTGTCTTCAGTTGCTGTGTGGAGGTGACAGGAGCGGCTGTGTCTTCTGCAGCTCCGGTCACCTCCATGCAGCAGCGCTGGATGCGACGCTGGACCATCCTGGAGTACGCCGGACATGGAGAGCTTTTTTGGGCTGATTAAAGTGGTTAACCAGGGTATATGTTTGTGTTTTTTGTTTCTAATAAAGGATTTTTCGGGTGTGTGTGTTTATTTACTGTAATTTACAGATTAATCATGGAGGGTGTCTCATAGACGCCTGACATGATTAATCTAGGATTTAGTGGCAGCTATGGGCTGCCAATAACTCCTTATTACCCCGATTTGCCAACGCACCAGGGCAAATCGGGAAGAGCCGGGTACAGTCCCAGAACTGCCGCATATAATGTATGCGGCAATTCTGGGCGGCTGTTGGCTGATATTGTTAGGCTGGGGGGCTCCCCATAACGTGGAGCTCCCCATCCTGAGAATACCAGCCTTCAGCCGTATGGCTTTATCTGGCTGGTTTTAAAATTGGGGGGGACCGCACGCCGGTTTTTTTAATTATTTAATTATTTATTTCACTGCACAGTATAGACACGCCCACCGGCTGCTGTGATTGGGTGCAGTGTGACACCTGTCACTCAGCGTGGGGGCGTGTCTCACTGTAACCAATCATAGGCGCCGGTGGGCGGGGAAAGCAGGGAATACAAGATTGTTTAATGGGCGGCCGGCTTTTTCAAAACAGTAAAAGCCGCCGGAGCAGTGTGAACGCCGTGCAGCGCCGGGGATCGGGGATCGGTGAGTATATGAGAGAGGGGGATAGACTGACATGGACTGAGAGAGAGGGACAGAGATAGTGACCGACTGACAGAGATTAGTGACTGACAGACATTGTGAGGCGCTTCAGAACGCAGCTTTTCAGCTGCGCTCTGAAGCGGACCTTTTTTAAGCTGTGGTGCAGAGCGCACACCTGCGCACATAGCATCAGACACCAAAATCGTATGAGGGATGTCACACGTTACAATTGACTAGGTTCGTGCAACAAAACGCTCAATTCTAGACAAAGATACGATGTGTTTGCGATCAACGGTTTTGCGTTCAATCCTGATCGCACTTAGATGTCACACGCAGATACCTCACAAACGATGCCGGATGTGCGTCACTTACAACTTGACCCCAACGACGGATTGTGAGATATATTGAAGCGTGTGTAGCGGGCTTTAGACATTGTGGTAGGTATGTGGCAAATTCGAATTTTAGACCATCCCTGATGGTGTTTATGACCCACTGATTTGAAGAAATCTCTTGCCACCGATGAAGAAAACTGGATAGACGAACCCCTCTTCTGATGGCGTCATTGCTTCTCTTGATGATGGCTCCAATATTCGGACTTCTGGAACATAAAGATGTACCTACCTTTGCCCCCTTTTTGATAACTCCACCGACCCATTTTATCTTTCCCTTGGTACTGGGTAGGCTGACTCTGGGGGAAGGACGAAAACATTTCTTCCTTTGCTTCTCCTCTGGCAAGCTTCTTTTTATCTGTTGCCATCTCCAGGATGTCATCCAGGGCAAGGCCAAAAACATATTCTCCCCGAAAAGGGATAGAGCATAGCTTAACTTTAGAAGCCGCTTTGCAGCTCCAAAGGTTAAGCCAAATGGCTCGTCTTGTAGAATTTGAAAGAACCCCACTTCTTGCTGCCACCTGGACTGACTCAGGTGATGAATCTGCAAGACATCCTGTCGCCATCTGTAGAGGTGGAAGGGAAGCCAAGAGATCTTCCTTTGGTGTGTCTTGGGCGAGATGCTCCTGAACAGTGATCTGGCTACACATGTAGAGGCCACCCCGGTCCTATGTAGTACCGCGGAGGTCTCCCAGGACTTCTTAAGAACGCTGTCAATCTTACGGTCCATGGGATCCTTAAATTGTGATGAATCCCCAAAAGGGAAGAGTCGTCCTTCTGGCCGCTCAGGCTACTTGTACATCCACCTTAGGCACCTCCCAGCAGCAGGCAGGATTGTCTTCTAGCAGGAACCAGTTCCTCAATTCCCGAGGAATGATAAGGCGCTTCTCTGGGGATTCCCACTCCTGGATAATCATATCTCTGATGATCTCATGCACCGGGAATCCTACTTTTTTTGGGGTTCTTAAACCCCCAAACATTTCCTCCTGTACTGACATGGCAGATTTCTTTTCCTCAACCCCCATAGTATCCCGCACCGCTCCCAGTAGTTCATCCATATCATCCATGGAGAAGAAATATTTGTTCTCGACTTTATCCACTGAAGAGATACCTTCATTCTCCTCTATGACCTCATCTGGTAGTGATGATGGACCTTCTAAAGAGTCTGACTCTGACTCCTCCATGAGGCTGTTTCCTCTTTTTGGGTGCTGGGGCTGCAATGGGAAGAGCCTGGGAGAGGGATGCTAGGGAAGACTGAACCTCCTGCCGTACCAGGCTTCTTAACTCTTCAATGAGGGAGGGTTGTTCCTCTCTAACTACTTGGTCAGTACAGGGTTGGCATAGTCTCTTATTATGGCTCGAAGGAAGCCTCTTGCTACACAACACATTTATGGCTGGAGGTCTTCTCCTTCTTGGGTGCCACATTCTTGTTTCCCCCAACTTCCCCCAAGTTGCGAGAGAGAAAAAAACTTCAGCACTCAAAAGGAAACAGTGGAAAATGTGTTTCTTTTGAAAAAGATTTCTTTTATTAATGGCTCTTCATTTGAAAAAAGAAAAGAGAAAAAATAGTTGTTGACGTTTCGGCTAATACAATAGCCTTTCTCAGTAAACTGTCTATGTATACAGGGTATAATAAAAAAATATATGCATGGAAAACCTCGTCACCAGTCTTCTTCACTTTGTCCTTGGATCAGGTGCTCACTAGATACCATCACTGCATGTATACCATTGACTGGGTTCAAGAGCAGACTCTTGGTATCTTTCTCATAACAGGAAATTTCCTGACCGCATATATATCACTACTGCATGATTATCATCGACTGAGTTCAAGAGCAGACTCTTGCTATCCTTCTCATAACAGACCACGGAATTGTCAAACTGGTGACGAGGTTTTCCATGCATATATTTTTTTGATTATACCCTGTATATATAGCTTATTGAAAAAGGCTACTGTATTAGCCGAAACGTCAACAACTGTTTTTTCTCTTTTCTTTTTTCATATGAAGAGCCATTAATAAAAGCAATCTTTTTCAAAAGAAACACATTTTCCACTGTTTACTTTTGAGTGCCGAAGTTCTTTCCTCTCTCTTGGTTAAATTTTGACATCTAACCACCAATTATCACGGTTGAGCCAGATTCTTTACTTTTCTATTCCCCCAAGTTGCAGTATACTCACTGAACTGGGGGCTGTGTTGGGCTCCACAGAAGCAGAGTGGGTAGAGCGATCTCTCTCCATCCTCAGTCCAGCCTAGAAAGTGCTCTGACTGGGATCTTTATGTGGTCCAGATGATATCCCAGCTTCCCACTGTGGGGGTGACTCCACCCCTACCATTGGTAAGGGGGACGCAGGCCATCTAACGGGGTGAGTGCCTGGTTTACCGCCACGGTGCTGTGATCACGCATGCGTTCCACAGTGGAACGTATGAAATCTGAAAGTGACGCTGACAAGGAGCCCCTGATGACGTCACTTTCTGCTCTCCCCACAGCCACCGTCCTTGAGGTGCCGAGGAGCTAAAGGAAGCCCCTGGCGAGTCAGCCTGCCTCGCTTTAGCTCTGAGAGGCGCAGGAGGGGCAGGCAGGTCCCAAATCCGAATGAGACAGAAGCAGCAATAGAGGAGGAAGCAGGTTGGCTCAGATCTCAGCTGCCCGATTGGTAAGGAAGTATGTATACGACGTTCTCATCACCGGCCACAGAAGCACCGCAGGTCACTTCTTCGTGCCCCATAGGGACAGGAAACAACACTGGAGATGGGAGGTGGAAAGGGATTATTTAACCTCTTTGTGTTTCCTGTCCCTATTAGGGTAGAGAGGTAAACTCCTGTGTGCTGTCGTGGAAGGTGACTAGAGAAAAATAAAATGTTTAATATTTTGCACACTTAAGCACTAGGGGGAGCAGCTGCTGAAATCCTACTATAGACCTACTGTACTGTATAACTAGCTCACATTACAACTGCAGTATACGTGGGTGGAATCTGTTCATGTGTGTGATGTCACCTCCGCCTTCTGTTCTGGGTGTTTCCAAAAGGATAACAGAGAATGAAGTTAAGGATCACAGTGCGGAGCCATTTTGTTGGTGAGCGCAAAGTGATCCTAATATCTAGTGTCACCAAGGACAGCTGCATAGTGCTCCTTACATAGCGCTCTGCACAACCCATACCAGCAATGCTCTGCCGCATGCCCGCCTTCAATGATCTGCTGCATGCATGCCAGCCGTCAAATTTCTGCCGCACGCATGCCCCCAATGCTCTGTCGCATGTACGCCCCCCAATGCTTTGCTGCACGCACGCCCCAATGCTCTGCTGCATGCAGGCCCCCAGTGCTCTGCAGCATTCACACCTCCCAATGCTCTGCTGTATGCACGTCCCTCAATGACTGTCAATCTTACTCGGTTTGAGGCTCCATGCAAGATCTCGCCTCATGGGGGTAAGTATAATTCTGAGAAAGGTCAAGAATCAGCCTAGAATTACACGGGAGGACCTGGTCAATGAACTGAAGAGAACTGGGACCAAATTCTCAAATATTACTGTAACACACAATTCTGCAGTGCACACAGGGTCCCTCTGGTCATGCCAGCACATCCAGGCTCATTTGAATCTTGCCAGTGACCATCTGGATGATCCAGAGAGGCATGGGAGAAGGTCATGTGGTCAAGGGAGACCAAAATAGAATTAGTATTAGAGCATTGAAGATGGGTTGTGACTGAGTCTAAAGGCCACTTTACATGCTGCGATATTGTGACCTATATCGCTAGTGTGCACACCCGCCCCCATCGTTCGTGCGTCACGGGACAATCGCTGCCCGTGGCGCACAAAATCGCGTGCACCCATCAAATTACTTACCTGTCTAGCGACGTCGCTGTGACCAGCGAACCGTCTCCTTTCTAAGGGGGCGGTTCGTTTGGCGTCATAGCGACGTCACTAAGCAGCCGCCCAATAGAAGCAGAGGGGCGGAGATGAGCGGGACATAAACATCCCGCCCACCTCCTTCCTTCCTCATTGCAGCCGGCGGCAGGTAAGGTGAGGTTCCTCCTTCCTGCAGTGTCACACATAGCGATGTGTGCTGCCGCAGGAACGATGAACTACATCGTTGCAGTAGCAGCAACGATATTCGAGATTAGGGTGGCATGTCACCGATGAGCGATTTTGAACGTTTTTGCGACGATTCAAAACCGCTCATAGGTGTCACACGCAACGACATCGCTAATGCAGCCGGATGTGCGTCACGAATTCCGTGACCCCAACGAGATCGCTTTAGCGATGTCGTAGCGTGTAAAGTGGCCTTAACAGCATGACGATGACCCGAAACACACAGACAGGGCAACTAAGGACCTGAGCCTAATAGAAAATCTTTGGAAGGAACTGAAACTCAATGCAGCCCAGTGACAGCCAAGAAACCTGAAACATCTGGAGAAGATCTGTATGGAGGAGTGAACCAAAATCCCTGCTGCAGTGTGTGCAAACTGGGTCAAGAACTGTAGGAAACGTCTGACCTCTTTAACTGCAAACAAAGGTTTCTGTACCAAATGCTAAGTTCTGTATTTCCATTGTATCAAATACTTATTTCACGCAATAAAATATAAATTCATTATTTAAAAATCATGCAATGTAATTTTCTGTATTGTTTTTTTATTGTGTCACAGTTGAAGTTACCTACAATAAAAATTACAGCCCTTTCCATTCTTTGGAGGTGGGAAAATTTGCAAAATTGTCCACGTATCAAATTCGAATATTAGTACATATATCCAGATTTTCATTATAAATATATTATTTTTGAAATTTAAGTGTTTTATTGGTTTTCATGAAAAAAGACAACATAATGGGTCAGGTTATACAGTTACATGTTGCATAACAACTATGAGTATTGGGACCATGAGGTCCAACAAGCAAAGGAAAGAAGGGGAGAGAGGGGGCTGGAGGGCATTGCACGTAGACGATATTGTGACAATTATCCAATACGCCACATAAAAGAACTCCTGGCGCACAGACTCCCCCTTCCACCCCTCTCTTACCCTCCTAAAGGAAACTTACCATGAAAGAAAACTCCTAATAAGAAAGGTCAGAGAGTGGAAGGAGAAAGGAAGGAAGACAGAAAGGGAGAAAGAGTATCGAAAGAGGGTGCCATGGGGCCTTCACCTGCCCGCCATGTTTATGTAAGGAGGTAAAAAGTTCCGATCAAAAAGGGGATTTGAGTCATGTCATGGGTTTGAGCCAGACCCTGCCAAATAAGACTCCCAGTGAGACCATTTTGTGATCACAGACTCTGCATCCCCCCGCGACTGGACCAGAACCCTCTCCATCCGATATATTGCATTCACCTCGTCAATCCACTCTTCCAAGGTTGGAGAGTCTGCCTTCTTCCAGTGACGGGGTATAGCCATCTTGGCCGCCTGTAGGAGGTGTCGCAGAACAGATTTTTTGTACGCAGCCTGCGGCATAGGGAACATGTAGAGCAGAACCGCCTCAGGGCGTCTAGGCACGATCACTCCTGAAACCTCTCTGATCGCCTCTAGCACCCCCTCCCAAAAGGACTGCAAGGCTAAACTCGACCACCATATATGCGTCATGGTACCCCCTTGGCTTCCGCACCTCCAACAGTTATCTGGGGTCTCAGGCCACCACCGATGTAGGAGGGAAGGGACCCGATACCATCGTGATACGACTTTATAACTGGTCTCCTGGGACTTAGTAGCAGTCACCGACTTGTGTGACAAATGGAAGCATCGCCCCCATTGTTCTCTAGAGAATGTTTGGTTGAGTTCCCCCTCCCATGCTCCGCAAAAGGGGGGGGGATTGTCCAAGCCCCCGGAGACCAGCAATTTGTATATAACTGAAATGTTGTGATTCGGGGCAGTCTTTGTTGTACACATGGCCTCATAAGGGGATGGAGAGAGTGAAAGCTCATGCGTCTGTGTAAGTGATGTAATAAATGCTGGAGTTGGGCGTATTCGAAATTGGGGCGTAGTTTTTGGGGTTTCTCCCCCAAAATTACAGAGAGTGGTAGTGTCCGTCCCTGTGGGGCAATATGGATGAGCCGAAGAGGCATCCGTTTAGTTCCTTCCAGGAAGCGGGTAACAGAGGCACCCGGAAGGAAATCCGGACTATCGGTCACCGGCATCAGCGGTCCATATGCACGAATCAAATCGCATTTCCTTCCAGGGGCATGTATGGTGCGCAGAGTCTGCTCGACACTGTACCCCACCACAAGTTTGCGACGGTTCAGCCGTGGCCACGTCCAAGGCAGAGTTGATGCCGACAGAGAGCATAGATCATGGGCCAAACACACCCATAGTTTAGACCCCTCACCGTGCAGCAGGTCCAGGACACGGGCATGGGCCACTGCTAGGTGATACTTTCGGCAGTCCGTCAGTCCCAACCCTCCCGCGTCCTTTGGTCTGGTCAGAACACTACCTTGTATTCTAGGTCGGCCCTTGGCCCAGACAAACTGGATAAATAATTGTTGAATTTTGTACCAGTATGACGCAGGGATGTGGACGGGTACCGTCTGCAGGAGGTATAATAATCGGGGCAGAACTGTCATTTTGAGGGCGCCAACCCTACCAAACCAGGACACCACCCCCTGATGTCAGGTGGCTAGGTCCCTCTCTAATTTGATAAGAAATTGTTGGAAGTTAAGTGGAAACAGTTTGGACAGGTCAGATGGAATGGTGATACCCAAATATCGGATACTATTGTTTTGTGGCCACTTAAAAGGGTGTTTGGATTGTAGGGAAGAAACTAGATTTGGAGGGAGGGAGATGTTCAAAGACTCTGATTTGTCGAGGTTTATCCGGAAATTGGACCATCTCCCAAAGCTATCCAACTCTGACATCAGGGATGGAAGTGCCTCAAGCGGATTAGTGAGAAAAACTAATAGGTCATCGGCGAAAGCCGAGCATTTATATTCATGGTTCGCTATCTTGATCCCGTGGATGTCTGGGTTGGCTCGCAGGGCCGCCATGAGATGCTCCATCACTAGGATGTATAGAAGAGGGGATAAGGGGCATCCCTGTCTCGTCCCGTTATGGATGGTGACAGGGTCCGACAGGGTGCCATTGATTTTTATACGCGCCGATGGGGTGTGGTACAGAGCAAGGATTTTAGCCGTTAGGTTTGGGCCCAGCTGCAGATGATTTAATGTTTGGGCGAGTGACTCCCATGAAATCCTGTTGAAGGCCTTCTCTGCATCTAAGGACAGGATCATCAATGGGATCCCTCGGTTGCGAGCAAATTGAATAATATCTAGAGTTTTAAGAGTGTTGTCTCTAGCCTCTCGTCCCGGGACAAACCCAACCTGGTCTAGGTGGATCAGATCCGGAAGGAGAGGATTCAGCCTATTGGCAATAAGTTTAGCATAGCACTTGACATCTACATTGAGCAGGGAAATCGGTCTGTAGCTACCGCAAACGCCCGGGTCCTTGCCCACTTTGGGAATAACTGTAATGTGCGCCGCTGTAGAGTCCGTTGGAAAGAGGGTGGTGTCTGAAATTGAATTAAAAGACTCCAACATCAGAGGCGCAAGTAGGGTCGAAAAGGATTTATAGAATTTTGCCGTTAGCCCGTCCGGACCTGGACTTTTATTGCCAGGAGCGCTCTGGATAACCTGCAATAGTTCTTCTATCGTGAACGGGGCCTCAAGATTTTCTATTATGGCGCTATTCAGTTTTTTAAAGGGGGAAGGGGGGGCACCCGTTGAGGCGTTGGGGGACACCCTAGGAGGGGGTAGATTGTACAACCTAGAATAATATTTATGAAAGGCACTTGAAATTTTTGGGGTAGTATGCACCAGGCCACCCGATGAGTCCTGAATATGTGAAATCAGGTTTGTTGCCCTTTTGGCTCGTAACGCGTTGGCTAGCATTTTGCCTGGTTTGTCGCCGAACTCGTAAAATCTGCTCCTGCCCAATTGGATAATGTGTCTATATGAGGAGTCCAGTAATTTCCTAACCTCAACCTCGCTCTCAGAAGTGCTTGGAGTGTCGAGGCCGCCAGAGCACGTTTATGGAAGAGTTCAAGTGTTGTGACTTTTTGAAGAGCGTCTTTGATGGCTTGTGCCCTACTTTTTTTAATTCGAGAGCCGTGTTTAATGAGAGTCCCACGGAGGATACATTTCAGGGCCTCCCACTTAAACACAGGCGCAGTGCTGTCTGATGCGTGGTCCCCAACAAAATTTGTGATAGAGGTGCAGATATCTGAAGTGCAGCTCTCATCCAAAAGCAGGGACTCGTTAAGCCGCCAGGATCCTGCCGTCTTTGCCATGGATGGAACATGCATGGAGCAGAACACTGGAGCGTGATCCGACCATAGGATGTTTCCAATCCCCGTATGGGACAGCCAAGATAAAACATTATGCTGAACCAGAATATAATCCAAGCGGCTGTACGAGTCCTGCGAGTGTGAGTAGAAGCTGTAATCCCTGTCCGAGGGGTGCTGTATGCGCCACGCATCATACAGTTGGAGCTGTAATAAAGATTTTTTAACTCGTTTAATTAGTGCATAGGAGAGGCTTGATCGACCCTTGGAGTTATCCATAGCCGGATCGAGCGTAATGTTTAGGTCCCCACAGAGAACCACTGAACCCCTAACCAAAGGGAGGGCCGAACGTACTAATCCGGCGACAAAGCAGTCTTGGTTCTGATTGGGTGCGTACGCATTAATTATAGCAAAATCCTGTCCACTGAGAGATAATGATAAAACAATATAACGTGCCGCCTCATCTATTTTAACGTCCAATACTTGGTGAGGGAGTGATTTGTGTATGCCTATCGCCACCCCCTTTGAACGTGTCTCTGGATTGTTGGTAAAAAACCATGTGGTGTAGTATTTGTTTTTGATCTTTGGGGTGTGGTTAGTTTTAAAGTGCGTATCCTGGAGGCAGATCAGGTGTACCTTACGTTTGTGCAGGTGATAAAGGATCTGGGCCCGTTTCTCTGGGGTATTGAAACCCTTCACGTTGAAGCATGTAATGTTCAGGTCCGCCATTTAGAGGGGAATCCGGATGTTGCGATGAAAGGAGGGCAGGGCTGCAGTTTTGGTGGACAGTCCCCATGGCGAGGTCTAGTACAGAGAAAGAAGATTAGGAAAAAGAGAGAAAAGAGGAAGGGAGACGATTCAGAGGAACAAAACAAAAGCAGAGGGAAAGCCTCCGCACTTAACACTAAGCAAGTTAATACAATCAACGGGAGCATGCCCGCCGCACACCGGCGGGGCAGGGGCTTCCAACCTATTGGGGGGAGAAACTGGTCAGACATAACCAAAAGACAACTCCTTTCCAATTGAGCATGAATACAGAGAGACAAATAACATTAGCATGGTACGAAACCATCGGCATCTCATGTAATCAATATCATGTACTATAGATATCTTAGAGAGGTTCCTTCAGGCGGGGTCCAGACTACTGCGGCTCAGATGTGGGTGTCTCTTGCCCCGGAATCTCTCCTCTCTCCGAGGGGGTCCCGCAGACTGCCGATTCGTGGGAGGGCTCTCAGGAGGACCCGTGCGTAGCCCCATACCCCATGGACGGAGCAGCGTGTTAGGCCACTGGGGGAGAAGAATCGGCGGCAAGCCAAGGCCCGTAGTAAAAGAGGGCAAGTCCTCGGGTGTACGGAGGGTGAAGTATTTCGAGCCCTGGCGGACCGAAAGGGAGAAAGGAAATCCCCATCGGAACTGGATCTCTCTATCCTTTAAAACATCTAATAGAGGTTTGAGGGCCGCTCTTTGAGCTAGTGTATGGCGAGAAAGGTCCGGTAAGATTCTAATAGGGGTCCCATTATAGGAGAGGTCAGCTTTTTTCCTACTCGCCAGTAGGATCGCCTCCTTGAGAGCGTAGAAATGGACCCGGCAGATAACATCCCTTGGGTGGGGGTCCTCCGGATTGAAAGGGCGGAGTGCTCTATGGGCTCTGTCCAGCTCTATTCTGACCCCTGGCGGGCGCCCGAGCAGCCTGTTGAAAATTGTGGTGAGCACCGATGGTACATCCACGGAAGCAATAGATTCTGGCAATCCTCTGACACGGAGATTGTTTCTCCTATTGCGGTTCTCTAGATCGTCCATATTTTGCTGCAGGGAGAACAATTGTTTGGCGTGTTCTGTCACTGTAGCTTGTAAGGCATGAATAGAGGTAGAGTTATTTTCTTGTATCGTGGAAACCGTATCCACTCTATCTGTTAGAGATGAGAGTTCCGCTCTGAATTGAGCAAATTCCAGTTTGCATTCCGCAATGACTTGGTTCGCTAGAGCCGCGATGTCACTTTTGGTAGGTATCGCCTGCATGAATGCTCGGAGGTCCGCCAGGGAGGCCGGCCTATCCTCACCCCCTGCAGTCGGAGAAAAGGCCACATGGGAGGTATGGAAGCTTGACTGTGGCCTGTATATTTGTGGTCTCCCCTCTCTCGGAGTTGCGATCATGATTGGGGTGTGAGGTACCATTTGAGTGTCAGGGCCCGCTAGAAGCAAGGTGGGATGCCTCTCAGGTGTGACCGGGTGCTTAGCGGGGGGGCTGTCTGCCCATGATGAGCCAGTGGACCATCTGGTTGGGGGGCTTGATGCTGCCTCCTCCCTCTGTAACCTTTCTTGCATGACAGCCTCATCTTTCTGGGGGGGGACTCCCCATCCTCCTCTCCCATATGTGGGGGGCAGGTGTCCCCAGCTCTCTGTGAGACCCCGGGCTCTGTGCTTCTACACCCATTGGGATCGTAAGCTGGGGTGGAGGGGGGCCTGGACAGACTCCAGCTACTCCCATCTGTGGCTCCGGATTTTCTGCCAGGATCAGGGGCGACTGGTGTCCCAGGCATAGTCCTCCCCCTCCCTCTTGTGCGGCCTGATCGCCGCTTGTCAGCTGCTTCAGCTGCAGGGTCTGGGGCCTGCTTACCCGGTCCGTCTCGGCTGGGGATCTGCTGCGGCGGCCATCTTGGAATGGCGCCGCTGCCGCGCCAGGCCTCTCCGCCTCCGGTATGGGGGTCCCGATCGTTCCGATTACGGACCCATTCCTCCGGGTCTGAGCTGGGGTGCTTCCCGCTTCCTCCGGTGCCAGGGTCCCGCTCGCCGCGGCGGCGGATTCAGCTTGACAATCTGGTCCCCGGGCAGGACGCATGGAGGCCTCAGATTTTTCACTCCCCGCACTGGTGAGGTAAGCCTCCATAGTGTGCTGTGTGGACGTCGGGCAGGCAGCAGAACGGGACCGGGCTTTCTTGGCAGCGGTACGCACCATTTTGGTGTGGGGATGCCGGTGGATCGTGGGATTCTGCAGCGGAGCTCAGGAGCTGCACGTCTCTACACGGCCATGTCTAGCCACGCCCCCATAAATATATTATATGCTAACTCCACTACTTGATAATGTATAAAGAGAAAACACAGGAGCAATTGCGCATTTCAAAATTAAGAAAATTACTTTTATTACAAAATAATAACAACATAAAAAAAGACATACATAAACACATAAAATTGAAGTGTGACAGTGTATAAAACACACATAGATGGGGAGGATTGAAACTGGCTGAGTTTCCGATGCTATAATGTTATTTGCTTATTGCAAGTAAAAAGTGAAGGAACCCACATTGGTTATATCCCTCTGCTATTACATAGCAACGGAGTGCAGAACTGTGGAGCATGAGCTACATGGATGCAAATGCGTATATACGAAAAACAATCAGTATACGGTTTCATATCGTGGCCATTAAAGGGTTAAGTTCATGAGGTGCGCCTCTGCATCCAAACGACCATACCCACAGACAGCATTACACCATAGAATATACAATTAAAGTGCTTAGTGCATACAGCATGTAAACTGATGCTATGTGATCCAGAGAATAGATAAATATTAGTGATAAGCGAGTATGCTTGTTACTACTCGGTACTCGCACGAATATCACTGTACTCGGGCTACTCGGCGGGGACCGAGTAATCTCGCGATACTCGTGCTGTACTCGTGGTCTTCATCCCTGCATGTTGGCGCTCTTTTGAGAGCCAGCCCTCATGCAGGGATTGGCTGGCAGACCACTGCAATGCCACAGCCCTGTTAGTTGTGGAATTGCAGTGATTGGCCGGCCCGCACAGCGTGACCGAGCCTTTATACCGGTGGGCGCGCTGTGCTCTGCTCACAGCCATCCAGACAGTCAGTGCAGGGAGAGTGTTGCTGCTTCAGGGAAAGGTTTGCAGCCCTTTATAGCTATTTCCGTAGCAGGGCTGCAAACAGTGTGACCAGAAGTCCTTCTCAGGACTATTATAGTTGTATACAGGCAGGCAGGGTATAGCCAGGTCGGAGTACAGTAGCAGAGTCCTTCTCAGGACTATTGTTGCTGTATACAGGCAGGGTATAGCCAGGTCGGAATACAGGCTAGTGACCAGAAGAGTCCTTGTCAGGACTATTGTAGCAGTATACAGGCAGGCAGGCAGGCAGGCAGGGTATATAGCCATTCCTAGTGGTGACCGTATACCAGCCTTCATCATATCTGGGGCTGGTGTACACAGTCTAAAAGTCCAGATAGTGTCAGACTTCTCAGTAATTGTCGCTCCTAAAAACCTGTTAGGTTCTTAGTGCGTCCGTGCTTGCATTTAAAAACCGCACGTGTGTGCCTGTCGGTGGCAGCGTACAGGTGCACTTGTGTGCGTTTTGCACAAACTTGGATATAACGCACAAGTCTAGTGAATACACGTCAGCACAGCATTGCAAAATGCGTAAGGGCGTTGGCAACGAACAAGGAAGTGGACGTGATGGTGGTGCAGGCAGAGGCCGAGGTCGTGGGCAAGCTCTAATTTCGCCACAACAAAGGGCCACATCTAGTCGCTCGCACGTCCTGTCCCAAATTCTTGGGGACCGCAGCAGTACACCGCTCTTGAACCAAGACCAGTGTCAACAGGTTGTTAGTTGGATAGCGGATAATGCTTCCAGTCAGATTGGCACCACCACAAACACTCTGTCTTCCACACGGTCAAGTGTCAGTAGCCGTGATACTGCACCGCACATTTCAGAACCTGATCCTCCTTCCTACCACAAGGCTGAGTACACGTCCTCGGACATTACTGATCCCACACTTGGACACTCGGAAGAGCTGTTCACGTTTCCATTCGCACATTCTGGCCTCTCGCCAGCTCATGTTGAAGTGGGTCATGAGGAGATCGTATGTACAGATGCCCAAATATTTGAGCAGCCACGTTCTCACGAAGTTGGCAACGTGTCTCAACAAGGGGTGGACGATGATGAGACACAATTGTCAGGAAGTCAGGAGGAGGAGCAGGGTGCGGAAGAGGAAGACGACGTGGTGGATGATCCAGTAACTGACCCAACCTGGCAGGAGGATATGCAGAGCGAGGACAGCAGTGCACAGGGGGAGAGAGGCGTAGCATCCCAACAGGCAGTAAGAAGCAGGGTGGTGGCTCCAGGCAGAAGTCAGGCAACCGTTCCCCGGAACAACAACACGACACAAGGTGCCTGTACAAATGTTAGGTCTTCCCGAGTCTGGCAGTTTTTTAAGTTGGCTCCAGATGATTCTAAAAAGGCCATTTGCAACACCTGCCATGCCAGCATCAGCAGGGGTACCAAAACTAGCAGCCTGACCACCACCATCATGATCAGGCACATGTCAGCCAAGCACCCGACTTTGTGAGATGTACAACAGAGTCGAGGAGCAGTGCTTGCTGATGTCACTGCTACGTCTTCGCTTGTTGTGCATGCGAGCCAATCCCCTGTCCATGCTGCCTGCGAACAAGCCTCCTCCGGTCCTGCACCTGCAGTTGCCTACGCAGAAATAACACCATCATCAAGCACGTCCTTGTCCCAGCGCAGCGTTCAGTTATCCATTCAGCAAACCTTTGAACGCAGGCGCAAATACACTGCCAACGCCCCACATGCCACAGTTCTAAATGCTAACATTTCGCGACTGCTTGCGCTGGAAATGTTGCTTTTTAGGCTGGTGGAGACAGAAGCATTCCGCGACCTGATGGCGGCAGCTGTCCCACGTTACTCGGTCCCCAGCCGCCACTATTTCTCCCGGTGTTCCGTCCCCGCGTTGCATAACCACGTGTCACAAAACATCACACGTGCCCTGAACAACGCTGTTTCACCCAAAGTCCACCTAACCACAGACACGTGGACAAGTGCTTGTGGGCAAGGCCGCTACATCTCGTTGACGGCACACTGGGTTAATATTGTGGAAGCTGGGACCCAGTCTGAGCGAGGGACGGAACACGTCCTTCCCACACCAAGGTTTGCAGGCCCTACCTCAGTCAGGGTTTCACCCACACTCTACAGCTCCGGAATGTCATGCTCTTCAGCCTCCTCCTCCTCCTGCGCATCCTCATCCACTTTACCCTCCACACCAGTCCCAAGCTGGAAGCACTGCAGCACTGCCTCGGCGAAGCGGCAACAGGCTGTGCTGAAGCTAATCTGCATAGGTGACAAACCCCACAATGCAGAAGAGGTGTGGACAGCTCTGAAACAGCAGGCAGATCACTGGCTCACACCTCTGAACCTAAAGCCAGGAAAGGTCGTGTGTGACAATGGCCGGAACCTGGTGGCGGCTTTGAGGCGAGGCCAGCTGACACATGTTCCATGCGTGGCCCATGTGCTCAACCTCGTGGTTCAGCGGTTTCTAAAGTCATACCCAGAGCTGTCTGATCTGCTGGTAAAAGTTCGCCGCCTGTCTGCACATTTTCGAAAGTCACCTACTGCTTCAGCCGGCCTTGCCGGCTTTCAGCGCCATTTGCATCTTCCGGCTCACAGACTGGTGTGTGATGTCCCCACGCGTTGGAATTCAACTCTGCACATGTTGGTCAGGATATGTGAGCAGAAGAGGGCAGTTGTTGAGTACCTGCATCACCTAAGCCGTCGGGAAATGGGTCAAACTCCACACATAACACCTGAGGAGTGGAGATGGATGTCCGACCTATGTACCATCCTACAAAACTTTGAGGACTCCACCAAGATGGTGAGTGGTGATGACGCCATTATTAGCGTCACCATACCGCTTCTCTGCCTTCTAAAACGGTCTCTGCTCAAAAACAAACATGATGCATTGCAGGCGGAGCGCGATGAGTTGGAGCAAGAAACAGTAGTGGGTGTGGGTGATAACACACAGCCCAGCCTCGTCTCATCACAATGTGCAGTGGAGGACTATGACAAGGAGGAGATGAAGACATGGAGCAACTCTCCGGCCAAATTGAGGATATGACATGCACACCAGTCATATCCTCGGTTCAGCGTGGCTGGCCAGAGGACAGGGTAGATGAGGAGGAGGAGGACAGCATGTTCAGTCATCGTGTTGGTCAGGATACTGAAGTACTGGCTGTTAAGAGTCTGGCGCACATGGCTGACTTTATGGTAAGCTGCCTGTCTCGTGACCCTCGCGTTAAGAACATCTTGGCCGACAATCATTACTGGTTGGTAACACTGTTAGACCCACGCTACAAGGAGAACTTTATGTCTCTTATTCCCGAGGCGGAGAGGTCAGCCAAAATGCAGCAGTTCCGGAAGGCCATAGTCACGGAAGTAGGCAAAGCATTCCCCTCACAAAACGCTAGCGGCATAGGTCAGGAATCAGTAGACAACCAAGGCGTACAGCCGAGAGAGGCACAAGTCCAATCCGCCAGAGGTAGGGGAACAGTCTTTAAGATGTGGGACAGTTTTCTCAGCCCCTCACGTACCACAGCCCCTGAGGTGCGGGGTAGTGCCACAAGAAATCCTAAGTTTGCCCAGATGCTCAAGGAGTACCTTGCAGATCGAACAACTGTACTCCGACATTCCTCTGTGCCTTACAATTATTGGGTATCCAAGGTGGACACGTGGCATGAATTGGCTCTCTACGCCTTGGAAGTCCTGGCCTGCCCTGCCGCTAGCGTTTTGTCAGAGCGTGTTTTTAGTGCCGCAGGTGGAATCATTACAGATAAACGCACCCGCCTGTCAACTGAAAATGCTGACAGGCTGACTCTGATCAAGATGAACAAGGGTTGGATTGGGCCAGACTTCACCACACCACCAGCAAATGAGAGCGGAATTTAAAGTTTGTAACGGGAATTTGCCATGTACCTCCACTCACCCATGGGTACACACTTCTGGACTTTGGATAATCGCTGGACTGCTCCTCCTTCTCCTCATGCGCCACCATGATGACCGTTACAATAGTTAGGCCTTTGTTTCAGGTATACCCCCAGTGGTAAATTGTTTTGCCCATTCTTTCAGAATGGACATTACAACGACAGGAGACCCGCTCCTTTGCAATGGGAACAATGTTTTGAGGCCCTCATGCACGTCTCTATCCAGGGACAATGTGGAGCCTCCCAATTTTTGGCTGCCCTGCCTAAGGGCTATACTACAATACACCCACTTCCTGACAATGGACACTTCAGGTTTACAGGCCCTCATGCACGTCTCTATCCAGGGACAACGTGGAGCCTCCCAATTTTTGGCTGCCCTGCCAAAGGGCTATACTACAATAGACCCACTTCCTTACAATGGGCACTTCAGGTTTACAGGCCCTCATGCACGTCTCTATCCAGGGACAACGTGGAGCCTCCCAATTTTTGGCTGCCCTGCCAAAGGGCTATACTACAATAGACCCACTTCCTTACAATGGGCACTTCAGGTTTACAGGCCCTCATGCACGTCTCTATCCAGGGACAATGTGGAGCCTCCCAATTTTTGGCTGCCCTGCCAAAGGGCTATACTACAATAGACCCACTTCCTTACAATGGGCACTTCAGGTTTACAGGCCCTCATGCACGTCTGTATGCAGGGGCATTGGTGAACCTCACAATTTTGGACTGCCCTGGCAAAGGAAAATACTACAAAGACTCACTTCCTCAAAATGGGCACATTAGACTCAAGAGGCCTTCATGTACGTCTCTTCTCAGGGACATCGGAGTGCCACACAATGTTTTACGTAAAATCTTTCATGTATTAATCTCAAAAAGTAACATACACCAGCTCTATCTCACTATTGGGTATGTGCCCTTAACATTTCCGCCATGAAAATTCATTTTGGTGTCATTTTGAAGGTTTTCTGGTGAGTCCGTAAAAATGGCGTAAAACGCGGACAAAATTGTTCACAGCTGTGACTTTTGAGTGATAAATGCTTCAAGGGGTCTTCCCCATGCTGTTGCCATGTCATTTGAGCACTCTTCTGAGACTTTTGTGACATTTTTAGGGTTTCTACATGCTGCCGGGGGTCATTTCATAAAAATACTCGGTTCTCCCATAGGATAACATTGGGCTCGGTGCTCGGGCCGAGTACACGAGTATCTTGGGAGGCTCGGCCCGAGCTTCGAGCACCCGAGCTTTTTAGTACTCGCTCATCACTAATAAATATATATATAGCCACTACATCCGGTCAAATAACATGGTTATAGTAAAATACAATCATCACAGTATAAACCAGTATAGGTAAGAATACTATATTCCTGGAATAGAGGTCATAGAATTGGCTCGAAAAGAGGACCTGCGCGTGTTAGTAATCTGTCATCCGTAAAAATTCACATCTCATTCAGTGCAGGTTACCATATGACCTAAATGGCTCAGGCAATCATGGCATCACATTACCCATTGTAAATTGGTGGATCAGCACTGTTCAACATCCACCCGAATGTACATTTCACAATAGAATGCTTCCTCAGGGGTCTGCTGTTAATCGATATACCCTCACCTTTTATAGTGTGGTCACCCAAATGAGTCTCACCTGCGATCACACGCCGGCGCATGTGCGTTGACGTCCACCGGCCCTCCCGGGAGCGCCGCTCGTCAGCATCGCACGTGCGTGCTCAGTGGCTCAGAACGCCAATGATCACGTGCGTCGCCCATGACAGCGGTGCCACCCGGGGGATGGGTGGAGAGCAGCGGGCACGCGCACAGGAACACACCTGGGACTGATCACATCCACTAGAATGCGGCACCATACACACCAGTACTCCGCATGTCATTCTATGTGGATACAAGGTATGTGACATGTTTGCCTCACAAAATATATACAGGGTGATTAATGTTCGTAATGACTTGGTTCCCAGGTGGTGTGGGATATCACCAGGAGATAAATGCAGTTCCATTGGGATCAGTTTCACATACAAGGTGCTCCTCAGGATGGCAAGGGAGAAATTACCTGTCAACAAATACACAAATTAAAATAGCTTAAAAACAAACAGTGTAGGAGAGTAATGGAAATATAACAACTGTTTAAAGTACTAATAAGTATCATAGATGCTGCGCAAAAATCCAAAACCAGACCTAGAAGGCCAATTTTAAGATCTATTTTAAGACTAAGGTGGACCATGGACTAATTCACAAAAAACATGCAAATGAGTTAATTTCGTTTAGCCCTATAGTTGATTCCGTTTGCAGCAGGGTGATCCATTTACATTCCTGCTGCAGCAGTTTTATTATGTTACCACCACGAATTCCTACTGACACTTGTTCAATACCCCTCACCTTAAACATGGATGTGATCCCCGCACCTTTAAGTTTGAAATGTCGTGGGATTGTTTTTAAATCCTCCAAACTGGTAACAGTTTTTGCCGCAAGAATGTCACGGACATGTTCTCTCGTCCGGACTCGCAGTTGGCGAGATGTCAACCCGATATAAATCAGGTTGCATCCGCAAACCGCGTAGTATATAACCTGCGTAGTGGAGCAGGTGATATACTGTCGGATTGTAAATTCTTTATCACCCCCAGAAGACTTAAGGCTACTTTACACACTGCGATATCGGTCCCGATATCGCTAGTGTGGGTACCCGCCCCCATCTGTTGCGCGACACGGGCAATTCGCTGCCCGTGCTGCACAACATTGCCCAGAGCCGTCACACATACTTACCTGTCCGGCGACGTCGCTGTGACCGGCGAACCGCCTCCTTTCTAAGGGGGCGGTCCGTGCGGCGTCACAGCGACGTCACTGAAGCGTCACTGAACCGCCGCCCAATAGCAGCGGAGGGGCGGAGATGAGCGGGACGTAACATCCCGCCCACCTTCTTCCTTCTGCATAGCAGCCGGGAGTCAGGTAAGGAGAGGTTCCTCGTTCCTGCGGCGTCACATGCAGCGATGTGTGCTGCCGCAGGAACGAGGAACAACTTCGTTACTGCTGCAGTAACGATTTTTAAGAATGGACCCCCATGTCGCCGATTAGCGATTTTGCAACGATGCAAAATCGCTTATCGGTGTCACACGCAACGGGATCGCTAATGCGGCCAGATGTGCGTCACAAATTCCGTGACCCCAACGACTCCGCATCAGCGATGTCGCAGCGTGTAAAGCCCCCTTTAAACGTTTTCATTTTACTCATATTGGCACATGCCTTGAATCCACCATACAGATAAAACCCCGATTGGTGGGCCCGTCCCAAATGGTTTGTTGGTAGTTACCACATAGTGGCTTCTAACCAACAAATCTTTCAGATTTTTGTTTCTTTTATAAGACATCTGGGGGTAATCCAATAGGTAGTTCTTCAAAGTTGGTTCAGTTTGGAGAACTGACAAGTAACGCTGTAAGATTTTCTTAATTTCCTCACTTTGTGAGTAGAAGGTCGAAATTAATCTAATATGGTCATTATCCTTGGAAGTTCGTTTTGAAGACTGGAGTCTGCTTTCTCTGGTAGAGTTCTTTGCCCTGTTGTAGCCTTCTTTGATGGCTCTGTTACTGTACCCTCGTGACTGGAATCTCTTTCTCAATATCTCTGCCTGATGTTCAAATTTTTGTGGGGTGGAACAGATCCGCTTCGTTCTCATGAACTGACCAACTGGAATGGCTTTGATGGTTGTGTAATGTTGACTAGACCCAGCATGCAGCAGGGAGTCATCTATGTGTGTTTTGTACACTGTCACACTTCAATTTTATGTTTATGTATGTCTTTTTTAATGTTGTTGTAATTATTTTGTAATAAAAGTAATTTTCTTAATTTTTAAATACGCAATTGCTCCTGTGTTTTCTCTTTATACATTATCAAATTCAAATATTGTAAGAATAAGCTTCTTACCTTTTGATACAGCTCGAGTTGCCTTTCTGAGGAAGGCAAGGTGGTTGGATCAGCGGTTCTCAGGAATCCCTGTCCCTGTTCAGGCACCAGATTTTGTTGTCACCATTCAGCATGGGACATAAAAGATTTTGTGTGTGTGTGTGGTCCTAATTAAATTAAATAGATCATGTATGTATGTATGTATGTATGTATGTATGTATGTATGTATGTATGCATGTATGTATGTATGTATGTGAGACACCCCTCTGAGACAATAAAGTATCAGACGTAGCTCTCCCTTTGTCTCAAACAAATAAAAGATTACATCATCATCACTCATTTATATAAGACTATAAACTTTTTAGTTTCACATTCCTGAACTTCACTTTTAACAAAGAAACTGAAACTATAGAAGTCCTTATCCAACGTAAACAGGAGGTCTCTGCTGCATTACACCAGGGGAGACACAGTACAGACTCTTATGGTCATGTCACACACAACGACAGCGACATCGTCACTGCTGTCGCCATTTTCTGTGACGTAGCAGCGACCGTGCTAGTGATGTCACTGTGTGTAACATCCTGCAACGACCTGGCCCCTGCTGTGAGGTCGCCGGTTGTTGCTGAATGTCCTGGACCATTTTTTGGACGTTGCTCTCCCGCTGTGAAGCACACATCGATGTGTGTGAGACAGAGACAAACTAAACGTGCAGGGAGCCGGCTTCTGCGGACGCTGGTAACCAAGGTAAATATCGGGTAACGAAGCAAAGGCTTTGCTTGGTTACCCGATATTTACCTTTGTTACCAGCGTCCGCAGCTTCTTGAAGCCGGCTGCCTGCATACGTAGCCAAGGTACACATCGGGTAACTATAAGCAAAGCGGTTTGCATGTTAATCCGATGTGTACTCTGGCTACGAGTGCATTCAGCCAGCGCTAAGCGGTGTGCACTTGTAACCAAGGTAAATATCGGGTAACCAAGCGAAGCACTTTGCTTGGTTACCCGATATTTACCTTAGTTACCAAGCGCAGCATCGCTTCCACGCGTCGCTGCTGGCTGGGGGTTGGTCACTGGTCGCTGGTGAAATCAGCCTGTTTGACAGCTCACCAGCGACCAGGTAACGACGCAGCAGGGATCCAGATAAGGTCAGATCGTCGTCGTGATCGCTGCTGCGTCGCTACGTGTGACCTAGGCTTTAAAGGTCCCGTCACACACAACGAGATCGCTACCGAGATCGTTGCTGTGTCACCGTTTCTGTGACGCAGTAACGATCTTGCCAGCGATCTCGTTATGTGTGACACCTACCAGCGATTAAGCCCCTGCTGTGAGATCGCTAATCGTTGCCGAAGGGTCCGGAGCATTTTCTTCAAAGGTGATGTCCTGCTGGGCAGGACACATCGCTGTGTTTGACACCTAACAATGACCTCCTATACAGTTCGCTCATCGTTACTGCATCGTTGGTAAGGTCTGACTGTGTGACATCTCACCAGCGACCTCCCAGTGACTTACCAGCGATCCTTATCAGGTCACATCGTTTTCGGGATCACTGGTAAGTCGTTACATGTGACGGGGGCTTTACACAAAGACAAAATGGAGTGTAGATTTAACAAAATGAATTCTGCTCTCATTCAAGCAATACACAAATGGATGAGTAAAGCATACAACTTGGCTATAAAAAAAAAATAAAGAAAAAAAAAATTCTCCATCAAAAATTAAAAAAATGTGTAAAAAAAATGAATAATTTGTAAATGATCCATTATAAAAAGTACACAACCGTAATGACATAAAATTAACTCTTTATTAACAGATAGTAAAAGTCTATTAATATTTACTAAAACAGACATTCTATTCATGACTATGGCTTCACTCCTGTGTAATAAGCCTTGATTTCCGAGCAAAACAAACATGAATATGGCTTCACGCCTGTGTGAATGCTCTCATGTATAATGAGACTTGATTTGTCAGCAAAACATTTCTCACATTCTGCACATGAATATGGCTTCATTCCTGTGTGAATTCTCTCATGTCTAATAAGATGTGATTTCCGAGCAAAACATTTCTCACATTCTGAACATGAATATAGCTTTTCTCCTATGTGAATTCTCTCATGTTTAACAAGATCTGATTTCCGAGCAAAATAATTTCCACATTCTGAACATGAATATGGCTTCTCTCCTGTGTGAATTCTCTCATGTCTAATAATATGTGCTTTCCGAGCAAAACATTTCTCACATTCTGAACATGAATATAGCTTTTCTCCTATGTGAATTCTCTCATGTTTAACAAGATCTGATTTGCAAGCAAAACATTTCTCACATTCTGAACATGAATATGGCTTCTCTCCTGTGTGAATTCTCTCATGTGTAATGAGACTTGATTTGTCAGCAAAACATTTCTCACAGTCTGAACATGAATAAGGCTTCACGCCTGTGTGAATGCTCTCATGTGTAATGAGACTTGATTTGTCAGCAAAACATTTCTCACATTCTGAACATGAATATGGCTTCATTCCTGTGTGAATTCTCTCATGTCTAATAAGATGTGATTTCCGAGCAAAACATTTCTCACATTCTGAACATGAATATAGCTTTTCTCCTGCGTGAATTCTCTCATGTTTAATGAGATTTGATTTGCAAGCAAAACATTTCTCACATTCTGCACATGAATATGGCTTCATTCCTGTGTGAATTCTCTCATGTCTAATAAGATTTGATTTGCAAGCAAAACATTTCTCACATTCTGAACATGAATATAGCTTCTCTCCTGTGTGAATTCTCTCATGTTTAACAAGATCTGATTTCCAAGTAAAACATTTCTCACATTCTGAACATGAATATGGCTTCTCTCCTGTGTGAATTCTCTCATGTTTAATGAGATTTGATTTGTTAGCAAAACATTTCCCACATTCTGCACATGAATATGGCTTCGCTTCTTTGTTACTTTCACTTTCCTTAGCATTCTGTGTGGAACTCCTGGTACCGTCATCTGCCATAAATAAAATTGAAGTTATAAGCTTTTAATAATATAACCTCAAACATACACAGACACACATAAATCCATACAAATTCCAAAGAAAGTGTGTAGTGTTCTACTTTAAAAGGCCTATGTGACAGAAAATACCCAAAATGACATCATTTTAAAAACTGCACCCTTCGAAGGGCTCAAAATGACATTCAATAAAACATATCTACAAAAGCATATCCAGTGGCACTCAATAATATAAGGATACTTTCGCATTGCATTACTGCTGTAGGAATATTAGAAAAAAGGGATTAATACATAGGTAATGAGAAAAATGAGTAAAACGACATAGGCATTGCATTACTGCTTTAGAGATATTTGTAAAGTGAGATTCTTAGTTTATGTATTGACCAATCCATGTGAGCCCGATAACCGTGACAAGCACCTGACCAAGCACTCTGCCCTATAGCCAGGGTGTGTCCACCATCTTATTTAGCCAGGAAGCAGAAATGCAGATTTTTTAACCACACAGAGGCATTTAAGGTTAGGTTCCCAATAGAATAAGATCACCTTGTCAAGGTGATCGGCCTCACATGGATTGGCCAATACATAAGCTAAGAATCTCTCTTTGCAAATATCTCTAAAGCAGCAATGCAATGCCTATGTCTTTTTACTCATTTTTCACATTAGCTATGTATTTATCCCTTTTTTGTAATATTCCTACAGCAATAATGCATCACAGAAATTAAAGCAATGTGGAAGGAAAAAAAAAAACATTTTAATTTTTTCCACATAAGTGTTGCGTTACCACAAATTTTTATTTTCCCAAGGGTAAGATGAGAAAATGGACCATATAATTCTGTTGTGCAATTTCTCGTGTGTACGCCGATATCCCAGGACTCGGAAGGGAAGGAGCACCATTTGACTATTGGAGAACAGAACTGGCTGAACTAGAGGATGCCATGTCATGTTTGTAAAGCCCTTGATGTGCCTAAACAGTGGAACACCCCACAAATTATCTCATTTTGAAATCTACACCACTGAAGGAATGTATCTAGGTGTGGAGATCATAGAAGTACCCTTATATAGGGCAAGGGGTCTTTAGCAGACCCCAGCTATTATGGCGACCCATATGCACCCAATGATAAATGTTGCTGGGGGCGTTGGATAGGTGGAACGTTGTACCCCATAGGCTGCAAGCTGCGAATGCTGCTGTCAAAGATTGAAAAGTTAACAGCAGTGGGTGAAGCCTACCTCCACTGAATAACTCAGACATCATCTGCTGGCAATAATGGAGACTCAGCTTCTGAGCCCGCCAGAAGCAATAGGATGTAATAATATGTTATATATCGAGAAGGGGTTAAAGAAAATCTGGCAGCTACAAAAACACTATTTACCTGCAGATATAGTGGTAATCTGAGTACCTAGCATTAAATGATCTCTATCTGGTTTATTAGAACAGTGTGTGACGCTAGTCACTGCATGGACAAGCCGTGAGGCAGGGTTATCAAATGTTCTGGGGTCAAATACAAAGAACATGCCATGAACTAAGGGGACAGACAAAGGCGTAGTCAGCTCTGGGGTCAGAATATCAGGAGGATAGCGGATATGGGCAAATGGATGGTCAGAGGAGGTCCAAGGTCTCCCAGCTATAGATCAGAGCACAGATAACCAAGGCCCACATTCGCAGGGAGCCACAGTGGCATCTGACTGTGTTCACAGGCAACCTAAAATTAGTTGCTCAGCCTCAGCTGAGTGTTTTACACTGTTTTCCAGTCCTGTGGAGTGGTTTGTGGCTTCTTGAGACTCAGGGGGCTAATTTCTTTTCAGCTGTCTTCTCCCCATTTAAGGTTTGAGATTCCTCTTGTTACTGCAGATGATACCTTCAGTTTATGCTCCTGTCATTCCGGTTTTTGTGGCGATTCTTTGTGGGGTTTGCATCTCCACTCCCGGTGGAGGGGGGGGGGGGGGAGGGTTAGATCAGGGTTTGGACAGGTGTTAGTGTGGCACCCCAGGCTTCAGTTGCCACAAATATACCTGTACCCGGGGCAGGGAAGGATCTCCACATCAGGTAGTCCCACATACAACACTTCCACTCCAAGCCTGGAGGGGGAGCTCTACAAGCAGAGTTCAGGTGAGGTCCCCTTTAAATCCAGGTTTGGAGGCGGAGTTAAAAAGACAGTTGACAGTTGGAGAAAAGGAGACAGTGCGAGCAGAGAGTGAGGGAAGACATCAAAATAGAGAGGGCTGTGCTTAGCCCGTACGAGCAACTGTGTGACCGCCTGAGGGGTCAGGAGTGAGGCAAAAGAGGAGTGACCGGGAAGGTGGAGCCAGATCGGTTCATCCCCAAGGAACAGCGCTGATTACCGGACACCGGCGTCCGAGTTTGTGAGGGATCTAATCTACCCAGCAATAAAGACCGGAGGCCAGGAAGACTCCAGGTCTCCTGGCCGCAGCAGCACCTGAAGGCAAAGCCGCTACACAGAGCTTAGGGACCGCAGTGAGTACAGCAGTGCCCCTTAAAGAAGCTCCCGCCGCCTGCCATACAGGTGAAGACAGTGAGAGAGGGACAAGGTATAGCTACAGGCAGCCTAGTACGAAGGAGAGAGACAGCGCAGCAGGGAGGTCTCACAACTAACATGGTGCAGAGATCCTGAACTGTTTCCAGATTACCCAAAAACTGTCACATCAGAAACTGAACCCATTTTTAATAACACCTGCAAGTAAAACCTGGTCAGAGTTAATGAATTGGTGTAACGCACTTTATTTCTTCATCTGAGGAGCCATAGGCTGCTGCACTAAAGTGACAGTTGAAAAGGCTGTGAGGAAAAACCGCCATATCTGTGTAGAGACTGCTAAAACTGCCCTGGGGACCCCGCTTCACCTACGGGAAGCATAAACAACTGGCTGCCTAACCATCACCCCAGAGGTCTGACCTGCAGCCCCAGTAACCATACTGGAACCGTAGGTGGCGTCACGAAAGTTTTATTTTTTTTTAATTTTCTTTATTATTTTTTTTATTTTATTTTTATTATTTAGTGAGTTTCAGCGAACACCAGGGCCATGGAACTGGGCACAGGCCCCCGTGACATAATCCCATTAACCAACACCTGGAACCGAGTACCCCACGGCCCTGGGGCGGGTCATTAGGGTTAAGCTGGAGGTCCAGACCTGGATACCATCAAGCCTACCTCTGGGATCAGGGACAGCACAAGTTCCCTAGTTTGAGGGCCAGTTTTAGGGTCCCTGCTCCAGCTATCCTGGCACCTCCATGATACTCTGGGTTTAGGACTGATTACTCAGAACAGGGAACCCCTGAAGAAACCAAGCACCTCCCAGTTTCAGATTGAACTGAGCTTTCGCTCAACAAACAGCTTGGCACGACCCGGATTCCATAGGGAGCCAAAATTGTCACTCACTGCGTACAAGACAGCGGATAGAGTGTGACACAGTAACTACAAGGAAAAAATGCAGTTACATTCTCCCAGCAGCTGCTCACTTCCAGTCACCAGCACAGTGGGAGAGGCTGAAACAGTCACCACTCACTACATAGTGGGTGCACAGTAATCAACCCTCTTGTTCCTTGGCTGACAGCCTGTGAGCGGTAAGTGTTACTGTTTCCCGCACTGCATCGGTGACTGTATACGAGCGGCAGCAGGGAGAATGTAAATTCATTATCTCCTTGCAGCTGGGAATGTGACTGTTCTCCTTGTTATTTAATGGTGACTCTTCACTGAGGAGGGTTACCTGTGGAAAGGTCTCTACTCCGTTCATCACCCCGCACATCCATTTCTCCTTTTTCCATTGTGTCTGCAGCGTTCTGCATATCTTTTCCCTGAATTTCAAAGCTGTAAAATAAATAATGTAAAAGTCATGGACAGAAGGAAAAGTCATGTGGAAGGTTCTAGATCAGCGTTTCTCAACTCCAGTCCTCAAGACCCACCAATAGATCATGTTTTCAGGATTTCCTTAATGTTGCACATGTGATGGAATTATTCCCTTTCTAATATTAAGGAAAACCTGAAAACATGATCTGTTGGTGGGTCTTGAGGACTGGAGTTGAGAAACACTGTTCTAGATTGACGCTTCTGCTACCAGAGTCTTATGGCACCTGAGACCAATCGATGCTTGGCCTCTACGCCTCCTATATCCCCCGTGCTGCCCCAGAGTCAGTTCAGCAGGGATAGAAGCAGACGTGGCAGGATCCACTTAGTGTGGTACATTATGACATTGGGATTTCCTTCATTGTTTTGTCTTCACAATTTGGATGCCCTAATGCTTATTTTTCCATCATTTTAGAATTGGTTTAGTCAACAATGTTATATTTTTGAAAGTCTTTTTGAGGAAATACGTAATTACTTACCGGTAATGTGTTTTTTCTGAACCCATGATGGCACCACGAGAGAGGGGATCCGCCCTTACAAAACAGGAAACCTCCAGAATAAAAAGGGGCGGCACCTCTCCCCGCATCAGTTGATTACCGAGCATGACAGGACCTCCGAAACAAGGAACATCGTTAAAACATATCCCGCCACCAGAACCGCCCAGTGAAGAGGAGCGAAAAAGGAAGCAAACTAGCAACCCCTAAGTGCAGGGAGGGAATGTAAGGGTGCCGTCATGGGTTCAGAAAAAACACATTACCGGTAAGTAATTACGTATTTTTCCAGCACCCATGATGGCACCACGAGAGAATTACAGAGAGGAAGACCTAGGGAGGGACAACAGTTTGCAGAACCCGTCTCCCAAAGGTGATGTCGGTGAATGACAAATCAAGGCGATAGTGATTAAAAAAGGTGGACGGAGAAGACCAGGTTACTACCTTACATATTTGCTCGATAGAGACCTCTGACCTCTTCGCCCAGGAAGATGCCATCGCTTGCGTGGAGTTCGCCTTCATACCAGGAGGTACGACTTCACCCCCGGCCGTGTAAGCAACAGAGATGGCATCCCTGATCCACCTGGCCAAGGTGGATTTAGAAGCCTTAAGCCCCTTCCTACAACCCTGGAAGACTACAAACAGAGACTTATCCCTCCTCCCTTCTGAGGTGACCAACAGATACCGTTGAAGACAACGCCTAACATCCAGGCAGTGCCATCCCATCTCCTCCGGAGTAGAAGGGTTGGCATAAAAAGAGGGGAGCACTATTTCTTGTGATCTATGGAAGTGGGAATGCACCTTCGGCAAATAGGCAGGGTCAGTTCTTAAAACCACTCGGTCATCAAAAAACTGGGTATACGGAGGAGAAATGGATAAGGCCTGAAGGTCACTAACCCTACGAGCGGAAGTGAGTGCGACCAGGAGAATCGTTTTGAGGGACAGATGCTTGAGTGAGATAGAATCTAAGGGCTCAAACGGGTGCCGTGTTAAAGCTGAAAGGACCAAGTTAAGGTCCCAGGACGGCAGTGGCATGTTGCCCCGAGGCCTAGACCTAGCACAGGACCTAACGAACCTAGACACCCAGGGATTTCCGGCCAGGGCATGGTTATACAAGGCGCTCAGTGCGGAGATTTGCACCTTTATGGTACTAACCGACAGACCCAGTTCCCAACCCCTCTGGAGCAATTCTAGGACAACCGGGACAGAGGGTGGCTTAGTAGGATCCGCACCCGTAGAGGCCAGGAATTTGGCCCAAACGCGCCCATAAATACGAGTAGCGACAGGCTTTCGACACTGCATCAAGGTGGAGATCAGACCTGGAGAAAACCCCTTGTGGCCTAACAGTGACCGCTCAAGCGCCACGCCGTCAGGTGTAACCTGGTGTTCTGCGGGTGGAAGGCTGGACCCTGGGATAGGAGATCCGGTAGGTCCGGGAGAACCCACGGATTGGTGATGGACAGATGCGTCAGCCAATAAAACCAAGGTCTCTTTGGCCAAAAGGGTGCTATGAGAATCACGGCTGCTTGATCCTCCCGTATCTTCCTGAGCACTGCAGGGAGGAGGATGATCGGAGGGAAGGCATATGCGAGGCGGAAGTCCCATCTGAGTAATAGGGCGTCCACCGAGTGGGGATGATCCCTCGGATCCAGGGAACAGAATCGGGGAACCTTCCTGTTGGTTCGGGTTGCAAAGAGGTATATCTCAGGAACCCCCCACATCTCCGTTATCCTGTCGAAAACGGACTGATTTAGAGACCATTCGCCTTGGTGAAACTGGGTGCGACTGAGAAAGTCCGCCAAAATGTTCTCCTTCCCTCGGATGTGCACTGCCGACAGGGAGCCCAGATGAGCTTCTGCCTGAGACATGATCCTGCTTGTGATGGACATTAGGTGCCTGGAGCGAGTACCCCCCTGGTGGTTGAGATACGCTACTGTCGCTTGGTTGTCAGACAGAACTTTCACATGGCGACCCCGCAATAACGGCAGGAAACGACCTAACGCCTTTTCCACCGCCAGCAATTCCCTTGTATTCGAGGAACTTTGAGTTTCTCCTCCAGACCATCGTCCCTGAATGAACTGAGTGTCCAAGTGTGCACCCCAACCGTAGAGACTGGCGTCGGTGGTTACCACCATGGGCTCCGGCGCCATCCAAGGCACCCCTCCGCCCAAGTGGACCGGATCTAGCCACCAATAGAGGGACTGCAATGTGCTATGGTCGAGAATGATGAGTCTGTCCAGATGGTCTCCGTGAGCGGTCTGATGCTGCAAGATATTCCACTGCAGGACCCTGGTGTGTGCCTGAGCCCATCGGACTGCCGGGATGGCCGCAGTCAGGGAGCCCAGGAGGGACATCGCACCCCGGAGAGACATGCGCTGGTGCCGCAGAGTCCGGTCTATCTGGGTCTGGAGGGCTTCCACTTTGGAAGGAGGCAACCGACATAGTTGAGTGTTGGAGTCCCAAGTGAGTCCCAGAAACAGGTGAACCTTGGAGGGGATTAATCTGGACTTCTCCTCGTTGATCAACCAGCCCAACTCCAGTAGGGAAGCTTGCACCTGCCGTAGAAGGGCCGCACAATGGCGAGCTGAGGCGCCCACAATCAAGAAGTCGTCCAGATAAGGAATCAGAAGGATCTCTCTCTGACGCAGATATGCCGACATTTTTGCTATTATCTTCGTAAAAATTCTCGGGGCGATGGCCAGACCGAAGGGGAGGGCTTTGTATTGAAAGTGGCAGACCCGACCGTCCATGTGGAGGGCTATTCTGAGGAAGCATTGGAAGAGAGAGTGGATTGGGACATGATAATATGCATCGCACAAGTCTATGACAGCAATGTGACAATGGGGATACAGATATTTCACGATGGACCGCACGGACTCCATCTTGAAGCTGTCTATTTGAAGGAACCGGTTGAGGGCTTTCAGGTTGATGATTGTGCGATAAGAACAGTCAGGCTTCCCCACCAGAAAGAGGGTGGAGTAGAATCCTTCTCCTTGTTCCCGTGCGGGAACTTCCATGAGAACCCCCTTGAAGAGGAGGTTGCTTCCAAAGCCAGCTGTTCCGCCAGAGAACGACGCAGAGGGGTAACCAGGAATCGGGGAGGAGGAGGGTGATGGAAGGGGAGCCGGAGGCCTGAGCGTATGAGGCCCAGGATCCATGCACTGGATGAAGTCCTTTCCCAAGCCCGAAGGAACTGAGAGAGCCTCCCTCCGACCTGGGAAAGCGAGTCACTTGGACGACTTATTCTGATCTTTTGAGGGGCCCTTGAACATGAACCCCTTTCCCGGATTCTTTCTATCGGACCAGGTATTCCGATCCCGGGGCCGGGTGGGGCGAAAGGACCGCCGTGAAGAAGGAAATGACGGAAAGGGAAAACCACCTTTCTTGTCGCTAGCTTTTTCCAGGATGTCATCCAGGACGAACAGATATTCACCTTGACAGGGGATATTGCAAAGTTTAGACTTAGTTTGCAGATCCCCCGGCCAGCATTTCAGCCAGAGAGCTCTTCTAGCCGCATTGGAGAGGGACGCTGACTTTGAAGCCAACTTAGTGGAGTCCGCCGAGGCTTCCGCAAGGAAGGCCGCCGCCCCCCGCAATTTGGAGAGGGAGGAAGCAATCTCCTCCTTAGGTGCCCGTGATCTAAACTGGTCTTCCAGTTCGTCAATCCATATAGTCAGGGATCTAGCCGTACATGTAGCCGCAATTGCGGGTCTCAGTCCTCCAGCAGAAGCTTCCCAGGTAATCTTCAGGAAGTGATAAGCTTTCTTATCCAACGGGTCTTTCAAGGAGCCCATGTCCTCAAATGGCAAGGCAAACTTTTTGGACGCCTTAGCGACAGCCACATCCAATTTTGGCGCCTTATCCCATGTGGAGCAGGAGGCCTCCTCAAACGGATATTTTCTCTTAAAGGCGCCTGGAAGGGAATGCTTCTTATCAGGTCTCTTCCATTCCCGGGCAATCAAGGCCTGTACTTTATCCACCACCGGGAAGGAGCGTCGTTTTTTCTGCTCCATGCCCCCGAACATCCTATCCTGGATAGATTTTTCAGGTTTCTCATCCGGGATGCCCATAGTGGTCCGCACCGCCTTAACCAACTTCTTCATATTTTCGATTGGGAAGCACTGGCGACCCCCTGAGTCGCTATCTGAAGAGGAGCGGGAAGTAGAGCCAGAGGAATCACAATCCCCATCAGACCTATCAGAGTCCTCGAGGGTAGGCGAAGGGGGCCTAGAACCCCCAGCACTCTGCGCCCCAGACAGGGATCGGAGGGAGTCCCTGACCTCTTCCCTTATGATGGACCGGAGATCGGAGGCAAATCCCGGCTGTTCCACCGACAAAGTCTGCTGAATGCAGCCTTTGCACAGCCTCTTAGTCCAGGAACCAGAAAGTTCTTTACAGCACAAGGCACATTCCTTATGGCTGGATTTAGATAAACACTTCTTAGGTTTACTGCGATCCTATAAAAAACACAGACAAGACGACCGCCGGTTAGAAGCGGAACTCATGAGGTAGCACTCACCCACAGATGCAAGAGGCTATACCGGGTCAGCAGGGACATCATCTGACTTCCCTCCTTTAGAGGGCCTTTTTCTGTCAGGAGAGTCAGGGTCCTTCCACTTGGAGGACCGGTCGTCAGACATCCCACGCTTGACCCCCGAGCCAGTGACACTGTCATCCTTGCCACCTCTCTGCTGCCGCTTCAGGGAGGCAGTATCCATGATCAGAGGGAGGCTTTGGGGAGGAGGGAGGCGAAGGAGACGCAGCTGACTGCTTGTCAGCCATGGTAACCGAGCACAGGCACCATAGAGAAGATTGCCGCTCTGATTTTCAAAAAAAAAACCTTGGCAACTCCGCCCCCTATTTCCGGTAGATGACAACCCATCCGCGCGTCCAACAGGAAAAGGCGCGCTGCGCATGCGCACCGCCCGGACATCCCCGCCGCCACACACAACATGGCGCTCAGTCACCCGGAAGCGCCATAGCATCTGCCGCCATGAGGACGCCCCGCAGGGAGCGCAGCAGCAGCCACCCGTATCCCAGCCCCTGGTGCTGATACGACGTGGTAAGGAGAGGGGGGGGCCGGGAGCAGGGAGGGAAGGAGCCCACGCGCAGACAGGACCCCCGTGGGTATGCTGCGTCGGGAGAGCCCTGCGGTCGACCGGACATACCTGGTCCCCGCAGGCTCATGGCGCTCCTATTGGGCGCGCCGCACGCAATCCTGACCCCCACTGGTCCGCTGCGGCAGCTCCACAGCACCTCGGCCGACCGCAGCAGGACCCGTGCCGCTGCCAGAGTCGGCCGGCCGGGCGCCAGACTTGAATCTTCGGCCCATCAGGACCTTCTTGGATCCAGTGGATCCCTGGAGGCTCCCTGTTCAAGGACAGGAAACCAACTGATGCGGGGAGAGGTGCCGCCCCTTTTTATTCTGGAGGTTTACTGTCCTTGAAGGGCGGATCCCCTCTCTCGTGGTGCAGTCATGGGTGCTGGAAAAAATTAGTTTTATTCAATTGTTTTTCTTTAACGGGACGAACAGAGGTGTACATAAAATCATGGGACCCCATAGCGGAAGTTGTAATTGGTACCCCCCTCCCCCAAAAAATAAAAATGTAATTAATATTCAACTGGGTCATATAAGAACCTCTCTCACAACTTTACAGCCCTTAAAAAGTAACTTTCCTCCTAATGAAGCCCAAAGATTCCCCTTTCACTGCCCCATAATGTATAATACAAGCACTGTATGATACCTCCACAGTCACTTCCTCCACACCAGGGCTGAGGAGAAAAACGAGAAGTTTCCATCCGCTCTCTATACAGACACATCTGCAGGTTTTTCCCTCCGCTCTCTATACAGACACATCTGCAGGTTTTTCCCTCCGCTCTCTATACAGACACATCTGCAGGGTTTTTCTCACTATCTGACATCAAATCAGAATAAAGTGAAGAAATAAATCTGGCATTCAAAATATTTTCAATTTTTTTTTTTATTTTTTAAATCCAGTGAATAAAGACCACAATGTGTGTCAATCAGTGACGTTTCGATCCTTCCTTGGACCTTTATCAAACTCACACTATAAAGATACATAAGAAAAATACAAAGTGAATATTATGGGATATTGCAGCCGCTGGGGACGTGGCCATGTTCCAATCGTGCCCATTTTCTGTTATATAGATAAATCTTTTCTATCTTTCCACAAGTAATATGTATGATTTTTGCTCTAATATTCATGCACCGTATTTTTCGGACCATAAGACGCACCCTGGTTTTAGAGCAGAAAAATAGAAAATAAAATTTTAAGCAAAAAATGTGGTCATGACACTTATTATAGGGCGAGGATCTGCTGCTGACACTGTTATGGGTTAATGTCCCCAAATTCTCTACTAGGATACCCCATCCTGGTAATGATCCTCCTGCCTTGTATATACCCCCATCCTTGCTCATATACCCCCATCCTTGCTCATATACCCCCATCCTTGCTCATATACCCCCATCCTTGCTCATAATATACCCCCATCCTTGCTCATAATATACCCCCATCTTGCTATACACCCCCATGCTGGTATACGGCCCGCATCCTATGGCACATAAAAAAAAAAAATAAATAAACGTTCATACTCACCTTACCTCACTCCCTGCAGCCCCTCCTCCCGTCTGTGTCAGCAGCAGCGCCGCTGAGTGGAGCCGTCCCCGTTCCCCTGCAGTACCGCGATCTCCTCCTGGCTGCCGGCGGCCAGCCAGGAGGAGAACGCGGTACTGTAGGGGAACGGGGACAGGTGAGTATACTGATTCCCTGCACCCCGCGCTGATGATGATGCACGGGGAGCAGTGAATACAGCCGCACATGATCACTCCAGGCTGTAGTTGCCAGGGGTGATCATGCGGCCGGCTGTTTATCCCTCGCCCATCATCCCGTCCACCTGTCAGCGCTGAGAGATGGGCGGGAGGATGGGCGTGCATATGGAATGAGTGGGCCCACGTGGTCACGGCAGGCGCTGCTGCAGCCTGCTCGTGCCCCCGATGACCCGCTCCACCGCAGCACCCTCATTCCCCGCAGCCCTACATTCAGACCATAAGACGCACCCCCCACTTTCCCCCAACATTTGGGGGGGGGGGGGAGTTCGTCTTATGGTCCGAAAAATACGGTACCTTTGAGAGAATGTTCACTTTGTATTTTTCTTACGTATCTTTATAGTGTGAGTTTGATAAAGGTCCAAGGAAGAACCGAAACGTCACTGATTGACACACATTGTGGTCTTTTGTCACTGGATATAAAAACCCTAGATGTGCATCCATCCTTCCTACAGGCCCACCCCAGGTGTGCCCCCATCCATCAATCCATCTATCCTTCCTACAGCACCCCCATCCATCAATCCATCTATCCTTCCTACAGCACCCCCCCAACTTGCAGTCTCTCCCCCCTGCGAGCCCCCCCCAACGTGCAGTCTCTCCCCCCTGCGAGCCCCCCACAGCTTGCAGTCTCGTCCCCCTGTGAGCACCCCCAAACGTGCAGTCTCTCCCCCTGCGAACCCCCCCCCCAACGTGCAGTCTCTCCCCCTGCGAACCCCCCCCCAACGTGCAGTCTCTCCCCCTGCGAACCCCCCCCCAACGTGCAGTCTCTCCCCCTACGAACCCCCTCCAACGTGCAGACGTGCAGTCTCTTCCCCCTGTGAACTCCCCCCAACGTTCAGTCACTCCCCCCCAAAGTGCAGTCTCTTCCCCCTGTGAGCACCCCCACAGCTTGCAGTCTCTTCCCCCTGCGAGCACCCCCAAACGTGCAGTCTCTTCCCCCTGCGAGCACCCCCAAACGTGCAGTCTCTTCCCCCTGCGAGCACCCCCAAACGTGCAGTCTCTTCCCCCTGCGAGCACCCCCAAACGTGCAGTCTCTCCCCCTGCAAACCCCCTTCCCAACGTGCAGACATGCAGTCTCTGCCCCCTGCCAACACCCCACAGCTTGCAGTCTCTTCCCCCTGCGAGCACCCCCACAGCTTGCAGTCTCTTCCCCCTGCGAGCACCCCCACAGCTTGCAGTCTCTTCCCCCTGCGAGCACCCCCACAGCTTGCAGTCTCTTCCCCCTGCGAGCACCCCCACAGCTTGCAGTCTCTTCCCCCTGCGAGCACCCCCACAGCTTGCAGTCTCTTCCCCCTGCGAGCACCCCCACAGCTTGCAGTCTCTTCCCCCTGCGAGCACCCCCACAGCTTGCAGTCTCTTCCCCCTGCGAGCACCCCCACAGCTTGCAGTCTCTTCCCCCTGCGAGCACCCCCACAGCTTGCAGTCTCTTCCCCCTGCGAGCACCCCCACAGCTTGCAGTCTCTTCCCCCTGCGAGCACCCCCACAGCTTGCAGTCTCTTCCCCCTGCGAGCACCCCCACAGCTTGCAGTCTCTTCCCCCTGCGAGCACCCCCACAGCTTGCAGTCTCTTCCCCCTGCGAGCACCCCCACAGCTTGCAGTCTCTTCCCCCTGCGAGCACCCCCACAGCTTGCAGTCTCTTCCCCCTGCGAGCACCCCCACAGCTTGCAGTCTCTTCCCCCTGCGAGCACCCCCACAGCTTGCAGTCTCTTCCCCCTGCGAGCACCCCCACAGCTTGCAGTCTCTTCCCCCTGCGAGCACCCCCACAGCTTGCAGTCTCTTCCCCCTGCGAGCACCCCCACAGCTTGCAGTCTCTTCCCCCTGCGAGCACCCCCACAGCTTGCAGTCTCTTCCCCCTGCGAGCACCCCCACAGCTTGCAGTCTCTTCCCCCTGCGAGCACCCCCACAGCTTGCAGTCTCTTCCCCCTGCGAGCACCCCCACAGCTTGCAGTCTCTTCCCCCTGCGAGCACCCCCACAGCTTGCAGTCTCTTCCCCCTGCGAGCACCCCCACAGCTTGCAGTCTCTTCCCCCTGCGAGCACCCCCACAGCTTGCAGTCTCTTCCCCCTGCGAGCACCCCCACAGCTTGCAGTCTCTTCCCCCTGCGAGCACCCCCACAGCTTGCAGTCTCTTCCCCCTGCGAGCACCCCCACAGCTTGCAGTCTCTTCCCCCTGCGAGCACCCCCACAGCTTGCAGTCTCTTCCCCCTGCGAGCACCCCCACAGCTTGCAGTCTCTTCCCCCTGCGAGCACCCCCACAGCTTGCAGTCTCTTCCCCCTGCGAGCACCCCCACAGCTTGCAGTCTCTTCCCCCTGCGAGCACCCCCACAGCTTGCAGTCTCTTCCCCCTGCGAGCACCCCCACAGCTTGCAGTCTCTTCCCCCTGCGAGCACCCCCACAGCTTGCAGTCTCTTCCCCCTGCGAGCACCCCCACAGCTTGCAGTCTCTTCCCCCTGCGAGCACCCCCACAGCTTGCAGTCTCTTCCCCCTGCGAGCACCCCCACAGCTTGCAGTCTCTTCCCCCTGCGAGCACCCCCACAGCTTGCAGTCTCTTCCCCCTGCGAGCACCCCCACAGCTTGCAGTCTCTTCCCCCTGCGAGCACCCCCACAGCTTGCAGTCTCTTCCCCCTGCGAGCACCCCCACAGCTTGCAGTCTCTCCACCTGCGAACCCCCCCCAAGCGTGCAGTCTCTCCCCCTGCGAACCCCCCCCAAGCGTGCAGTCTCTCCCCCTGCGAACCCCCCCCAAGCGTGCAGTCTCTCCCCCTGCGAACCCCCCCAAACGTGCAGTCTCTCCCCCTGCGAACCCCCCCAAACGTGCAGTCTCTCCCCCTGCGAACCCCCCCAAACGTGCAGTCTCTCCCCCTGCGAACCCCCCCAAACGTGCAGACATGCAGTCTCTCCCCCCTGCCAACCCCCCCCAACGTGCAGTCTCTCCCCCCTTCCAACACCCCCCCCAACGTGCAGTCTGTCCCCCCTTCCAACACCCCCCCCAACGTGCATTCTCTCCCCCCTGCCAACCCCCCCCAACGTGCAGTCTCTTCCCCTGCGAACCCCCCCCCCAACGTGCAGTCTCTCCCCCTGCGAACCCCCCCCCAACGTGCAGACGTGCAGTCTCTCCCCCTGTGAGCACCCCCCAACGTGCAGTCTCTCCCCCCTGCGAGCCCCCCCCCAACGTGCAGTCTCTCCCCCCTGCGAGCCCTTCTCAACGTGCAGTCTCTCCCCCCTGCGAACCCCCCCCCAACGTGCAGACGTCCAGTCTCTCCCCCTGCGAGCACCCCCCAACGTGCAGTCTCTCCCCCCTGCGAGCCCCCCCCCCCAACGTGCAGTCTCTCCCCCCTGCGAGCCCTTCTCAACGTGCAGTCTCTCCCCCTGCGAACCCCCCCAAACGTGCAGTCTCTCCCCCTGCGAACCCCCCCAAACGTGCAGTCTCTCCCCCTGCGAACCCCCCCAAACGTGCAAACATGCAGTCTCTCCCCCCTGCCAACCCCCCCCAACGTGCAGTCTGTCCCCCCTTCCAACACCCCCCCAACGTGCAGTCTGTCCCCCCTTCCAACACCCCCCCCAACGTGCATTCTCTCCCCCCTGCCAACCCCCCCCAACGTGCAGTCTCTTCCCCTGCGAACCCCCCCCCCCAACGTGCAGTCTCTCCCCCTGCGAACCCCCCCCCAACGTGCAGACGTGCAGTCTCTCCCCCTGTGAGCACCCCCCAACGTGCAGTCTCTCCCCCCTGCGAGCCCCCCCCCAACGTGCAGTCTCTCCCCCCTGCGAGCCCTTCTCAACGTGCAGTCTCTCCCCCCTGCGAACCCCCCCCAACGTGCAGACGTCCAGTCTCTCCCCCTGCGAGCACCCCCCAACGTGCAGTCTCTCCCCCCTGCGAGCCCTTCTCAACGTGCAGTCTCTCCCCCCTGCGAGCCACCCCAATGTGCAGTCTCTCCCCCCTGCGAGCCCCCCCAATGTGCAGTCTCTCCCGCTGCGAGACCCCCCCCCGTGCAGTCTCTTCCCCCTGCGAGGCCCCTCAATGTACAGCCTCTTTTCGTTAGCCCGCTCCATCGTGCAGCATCGCCCAGTGCCAGCCCCCCCCTCCCCCAAACGTGCAGCTTCACCCCCTGTCCAGTGCGAGTCCACCCCAAACATGCAGAGTCGCTCTGTGGCAAGTGCGAGCCGCCCAAAACGTTCCACATTGCCTCCTGCAAGCCCCCCAAACATGCAGCGTCGCCTCCTGCCTAGAGTAACCCCCACATTCCTTATGAAACCTCCACAGCATCACCCCCTGCTCCGTGTAACCCCCCCCATAAGCCACTTACCTTATTGAACCCTCCACAGCCCCGTGCTGCAGCCTCCGTACATTCCCTGTGACATATACACGAGCTGCAGCTCCCAACACAGACAGGAGACACTGCTCTGTGCCCCCAACATCCAGTCTGAGACCTCAGAGCTATAACTAATGAGGAAAAGCTGAATCTTCCCCACCTCAGGGTCAGGATCCTCCGGTCTGCACAGGAGCCCGGGCACCGCTGCTTCCGGTCACACATCTGCCCAGCACGAGGAGGCCCCGCCCCTTCCGGTGACATCATGATTTCATGAGATCACTCCTCCCACCTCAAAAAATCAACTCCGATCTAGCCTCTACCTAGAGAATACAGGCTGCTTGCATGTTATGACGTCACTTCCGGGGCGTATTCAGGTACTGTTAGGGGGCGTGTCCTTTATTCAGCGCGGCCTGTAGCTCTAGGCTCAACCGATCTGGATTTTGGGGTAAGAAATAAAAGTGTCTCCTGTCACTACTGGGGGCTGCAGCTCGTGTATATATCACAGGGAAGGGGCTGAAGCTGCAGCACAGGGCTGTGGAGGCTTCCATAAGGAAGGGGGGTATGGGGGGCTACACAGGGCAGGGGGCGATGCTGCATATTGGGGGGCTACACAGGGCAGGGGGCGATGCTGTATATTGGGGGGCTACACAGGGCAGGGGGCGATGCTGCATATTGGGGGGCTACACAGGGCAGGGGGCGATGCTGTATATTGGGGGGCTACACAGGGCAGGGGGCGATGCTGTGGAGGCTTCCATAAGGAAGGGGGATATGGGGGCTACACAGGGCAGGGGGCGATGCTGTGGAAGCTTTCATAAGCAATGTGAGAGTAACACTAGGCAGGAGGCGACGCTGCACGTTTGGGGGGGCTTGCACTGGGCAGGGGGCTATACTGCACATTTGGGGGGGCTCGCAGGGGGCGACGCACGTTTGGGGGGCTCACTGTGCATGGGGCTACGCTGCTTGTTTGAGGGCCTCGTAGGGGGGTGACTGCATGTTTGGGGGAGCTTGCACTGGACGGGGCGATGCTACACGTTTGGGGGACTCGCAAGGGGGTGGTGCTGCACGTTTGGGGGCTTGCAGGGGGTGACGCTGCAGTTTAGGGGGGGCTCACTCTGGCCAGGGGGTGACGCTGCACATTTGGGTTTGGACTAGGCAGGGGGCGACGCTACATGTTTGGGGGACTCGCAAGGGGGTGACGCTGCACTTTCGGGGTGCTCGCAGGGGCGATGCTGCACGTTTGAGAGGATCGCACTGGGCAGAGGGCGATGCATGTTTTGGGGGGGCTCGCACTGGGCAGGGGGCGACTGCACGTTTGGGGGGGCTCGCACTGGGCAAGGGGCGACTGCACGTTTGGGGGGGCTCGCACTGGGCAGGGGGCGACTGCACGTTTGGGGGGGCTCGCACTACGCAGGGGGTGACTCTGCACGTTTGGAGGGGCTCGTACCGGGCATGGGGCCACTCTGCATGTTTGGAGGGGCTCGCACTGGGCAGGGGGCGACTGCACGTTTTGGGGGACTCGCACTTGACAGGGGGCGATGCTGCATATTTGGGTGCAACGCTGCACTTTGGGGGAGCTTGCAGGGTGTGCTGAGCAGTTCGCCATGTTGCACGCTGGGGGGCTTACACTGGGCGATGCTGCATGTTGTAGGGGGCTTACACTGGGCGATGCTGAACATTGAGGGGCTGATGCTGCATGATGGGACCACATCGGGGGTGTGGAGTGTAGGAAGGATGGGTGGGGGCACATCGGGGGTGGGCACTATAGAAGTCCATCGCTTATAGGGAACCTGTCACCAGTTTTTTGGCGAATAAGCTGCGGCCACCACCGGGCTCTTATATACAGGATTCTACCATGCTGTATATAAGAGCCCAGGCCGCTGTGAGAACATAAACACTTTATAATACTTACCTAGCAGTTGTGCGGTCGGCCATATGGGTGTCTGCGTTCTCCGGTGCCGGCGCCGCCTCTATCGGCATCTTCGTCCTCTTTCTGAAGCCTGTGTACATGACGCGTCTACATCATACACACTCGCCGATCCTGCGCAGGCGCACTACAATACTTTGATCTGCCCTGCTCAGGGCCTGAATGCCGGTGAGTGTGGATGATGTCGGACCCGTCGTGCACCGCGGCTAGAGAAGGAGGACGAAGATGGCCGAAAGAGGCGGCACCGGAGAACGGAGACACCCATATGGTCCACCGCACGACCGTTAGGTGAGTATTATAAAGTGTTTTTTATGTTCTCACAGCGGCCTGGGCTCTTATATACAGCATGGTAGAATCCTGTATATAAGAGCCCGGTGGTGGCCGCAGCTTATACGCCAAAAAAGTGGTGATAGGTTCCCTTTATCATATTTCCTCCAGCAGGATATATATTATCTCTTCCTCCTTTATGGACCTGAAATCCCGAGAAGATATCATAGTCTCCTGAAGTGAGTGTCCCTCACTGCTGAGTGTCCCTCACTGCTGAGTATTTGGTGCAGTGTAGCAGGAGGTGGGTTTCATCCTTCCTTGGCCTCCAGGTCAGTGTTGGCACAGTCTGTCCTCCCTGGGCTTGTAGCTCTGCTTGTGTGGCAATTGATGGCTAGACTGTGGGCACTGAGTCTATATTGGCTCATAGTCCTGCGGTCTCTGGGGTCTGGGGGTTTCTCCAGATATGGGGCCAGTCTGTAGTCTGTGGTACGTGGTCAGTTTCTGTGAGGTGTAGATATCGGTCCTCCAGTCACTGACACCTCTCCTGGCCCTCGTCTACCATCTTCCTGATTCTGGCTTTTGTCAGGCTGCTGTGATTGGTCATTTTGTCCTGTTGGGTTTGGGAGAGCTGTGCCAGGGGTCCTGGTTCATCTGGACCACCTATATGTATCAGGGCTTTATGGTGATGGGAGCGTGGATTGCTATTCTGTAGGTGAGACTGACATGACAGTGCCCTCTTCAGAACTGCTAGGTGTAGAGGGAATCTGCCCAGCTCGGCCTGACAGGCGCTGTTGGAGGTGCTTTGATGGACGTGGAGAAGGCGCCTACAAAATTCCAGGTTGAATATTTATGTTGGGCTGGAATCCCACCTTGACCAATCTGGGTAAGCCCGGTTTCACACATCCTTCTTTTCACTGGTTTTGCGGATGCGGCGAACTCCCGTACAGTGTATACAGTACAATGACAGCGCTGTAACGTCCGGGTCACATGCGCCGGTCACATGACAGCATGTGACCAGAGCTTGTCGCGCTGCCACTGTACTGTATACACTGTAGTGGCGTGCGCCGCATCCGCCAAACCAGCGAAAAGCCGGATGTGTGAAATCGGGCCAAGTGTGAGGGCCCCAGACTTCACTGTTGTACAGGAGGATTGGGGTGATGATGGAATTGAAGCTTTTTAGCCAGACCCTCACTGGTGGCTTCAGATGATGGTTTCCTTCGGATGGCATAGCAATCTCTATTGCTCATTTGAAGCTCCCTGACTGGTGAATTTCCAGGCCCAGGTAGGTGTATGTGTCCGTTCCTGTATGAGCGCAGTTATTTAAGACAAATGAAGGTGCTGGTCCGATCTTCATTTTTCTGTTCTGGAACTCTATGATGTTGGCCTCCTTTTAGGTTGATCAGTGGCGCACACGTAGAGCTGGATTTCTCCAAGATTTGTAGGTTGTCTTGGAGGCCTTTCTCAGTTGGTGTCAGCAGCAGGAGGTCATCTGCATAGAGCAAGAATGTCACCTGAGCGTCATGGAGGGTAAGGCCTGGAGCTGTGGAACGTTCCAGAGCAGTGTACACTCATTGATGGAGATATTAAAGAGCGTTAAGGTGGCTTTACACGATACGACATCGCTAAAGCGATCTCGTTGGGGTCACGGAATTTGTGACGCACATATGGCCGCTTTAGCGATGTCGTTGCGTGTGACACCTATGAGCAATTTTGAATCATCGCAAAAACGTTCAAAATCGCTGATCGGTGACATCACCCCCTATTCCCAATTATCGTTGCTGCTGCAGTAACAATGTTGTTCGTCGTTCCTGCGGCAGCACGTGTCGCTGTGTGTGACACCGCAGGAACGAGGAACATCTCCTTACCCACGTCCCGCCAGCAATGAGGAAGGAAGGAGGTGGGCGGGATGTTCGTCCTGCTCATCTCCGCCTTTATGCTTTGATTGGGCGGCCGCTTAGTGATATCGCTGTGACGCCGTATGAACCGCCCTCTTAGAAAGGAGGCGGTTAGCCGGTCACAGCGACGTCGCTAGGCAGGTAAGTAGTGTGACTGTTCCTAGTGACGTTGTGCGCCACGGGCAGAAATTTGCCCGTGTCGCACAACCAATGGGGGCGGGTACGCACGCTAGCGATATCGGTAACGATATCGCAGCGTCTAAAGCGGGCCTTAGACTTAAGCTGCAGCCCTGTCTGACTCCTCGGCTCTGCTGGAAATAAGCCATTCTTCTATCGTTCACACTCACACTGCAGAGGTTCTCCTTTTAGGAGCTTTTGATGACATCGTAGGACTTTCCTCCTATTCCGCTCTCCAGAAATTTCAAGAACCCGGGTGCCAGACGGAGTAAAAAGCCTTTTTTAAGTCCACAAAACAGGTGTATAACTTCACGTACTTTGTTTTGTGGATGTGGCTCTGAATGAGACTGTGCAGGGTGTAGATGTGATCCGTGGTGCGGTGGTTTGGCAGGAACCCTGGTTGGCTCTTGCTGTGGACATTGTGCTCGGTGAGGAAACTGAGGATCCTCTTGTTCAGGAGGCTGGTGAACAGGTTTCTCAGGTTCCTGCTGACACGTCTTCCTCTGTAGTTGGCAGGGTCACACCTGTCCCCACTCTTGTGGATGGGTGTGATGGGCCCTTGCTTCCAGGTACGAGGGAAGTAGCCGGCACTCAGCACAATATTGAACAGTTTAACCATTGCAGCTTGTATTTCCGGTGGCTTTATATCAGCATCTCTGGGGGGATTCCATCCGGCCCCCTGGCTTTTTTACACCTTATGGAAGAGATTCTCTGCATCTTCCCCTAATGTAATTGGTGTATCCAGAGGGTTTTAGGAAATGTTTGACTTTCTCCTCCATCGCCTTTAGTTTTGATGTTCTGTTTTCCTGTTCTTGGCTTAGTCCTTCTTTTGGGACGTCTTTGTAGAGGTCTCTAAAGTAACCTGAGTGATGTCATCACAGCTCAGTCATTCTCTGCCTGAGGCTGGAGTCACACTTGCGTATGAAAAATCGGTCCGATTCTCATGCCGGAGATTAGGACGATTGTTTGCCACTTGTCATCCTTGTGCTGTCCGTGTGCAATCTGTTTGTTTTCTCAGCAGCTTTTAGGCCTTGTGCGCACTAGGCGTTTTTGTCGCGTTTTTAGCGCGTTTTTGTGCTGAAAACGCAGTGACATTGCTTCCCCAGCAATGTCTATGGGTTTTCATAAGTGCTGTCCGCACACAGCGTTTTTTTTTGTGGTGACCACAAAAATGCAGCATGTCAATTACTTCTGCGTTTTTCACCCATTGAGTTCAATGAGATGTTCAACAACGCAATGAAAAACGCATATAGCCGCGTTTCTATGACTAAAAACGCAGCTATAAACGCAATGGGTGGGCAGTAAAGTGACGTGTACAGGAAGAGGATTCCTTCTGTTGGTAAACACAGAAGCATGAATCCTCCCAATACCGTCACCGCTGCTTCCACCTCCCGTCCTGGGCATGTATGCTGCCGTGCGGCGCCATGTCTGGGCGGGAGGTGGAGGCAGCGGCGAAAACAAAAGTGAACAGTAGAAAAAAAAAAAATGTCATATATACTCACCTGTCTGCAGGGTCCCGGTGCCATGCCCGCTCCCAGCCCCTGTCTCGGTACCTCCGCTCTGGCTGTGTGCAGTCTCTCCGGGGCAGGACCTTGCTTGCAGGACCTGGCGGTGGATCACCTGATGCAGTCACCTGACGCATCAGCTGATCGTAGTCTCGCCGGCTTTTTCACGCCCGGCCGGCTATCAGCTGATCCTGCCGTCAGGGGACTTCATCAGCTGATTACAGGCAGCTCCTGCAGCGATCGGACAGGATCAGACTCCTGTCCAATCGATCGCTCCAGGAGCTGCTGGTAATCAGCACAGCACATAAGTGAGTATTATTTTTTTTTTTGCACTGATTCATCAGCTGATTGTATAATCGGCTTTTATACAATCAGCTGCTGTATCATGTGATTCACATCCTGGATCCTGACACATCATCTGATCGCTCTGCCTTCCAGCAAACCGATCAGATGATATTGGATCCAGATTGGACGGCGCGGGACCCTCACCCAGGATTACTGCGGAGGGGGGTTCTTTATTTCAATAAAGATGGAGTCACTAATTGTGTTGTGTTTTATTTCTAATAAAAATATTTTTCTGTGTGTTGTGTTTTTTTTTTTTATCATTACTAGATATTCATGGTGGCCATGTCTAATATTGGCGTGACACCATGAATTTCGGGCTTAGGGCTAGCTGATAATATACAGCTAGCCCTAACTCCATTATTACCCAGCTACCCACCCGGCATCAGGGCAGCTGGAAGAGTTGGATACAGCGCCAGAAGATGGCGCTTCTATGAAAGCGCCATTTTCTGGGGTGGCTGCGGACTGCAATTCGCAGTGGGGGTGCCCAGAAAGCTTGGGCACCCTGCACTGTGGATTCCAATCCCCAGCTGCCTAGTTGTACCCGGCTGGACTCAAAAATTGGGCGAAGCTCACGTCATTTTTTTTTTTAATTATTTCATGAAATTCATGAAATAATTAAAAAAAAGGGCTTCTCTATATTTTTGGTTCCCAGCCGGGTACAAATAGGCAGCTGGGGGTTGGGGGCAGCCCGTACCTGCCTGCTGTACCCGGCTAGCATACAAAAGTATGGCGAAGCCCATGTCATTTTTTTTTTCTTTTTGGGCAAAAAACTGCATACAGTCCTGGATGGAGGATGCTTAGCCTTGTAGTTCTGCAGCTGCTGTCTGCTCTCCTGCATACACTAGTGAATGCAGGATGCTGAGCCTTGTAGTTCTGCAGCTGCTGTCTGCTCTCCTGCATACACTAGTGAATGGAGGATGCTGAGCCTTGTAGTTCTCCAGCTGCTGTCTGCTCTCCTGCATACAATGAACATTTTGAAGAAGGAAATTACATCAGACCTTTTTTTTTTTTTTTTCCATCAACAGTCTTTAATGGCATTGTGCACTGATTAAAAACGCAGTGAGCAAAAATGCAGCAAAAAACGCACCAAATCGCGGCAAAAACGCATGCTTTTTTTAGCCGCGGGTGCGTTTTTTGAGACAAAAACGCACATAAAAACGCAGCGTGAAAAAAATGCCTAGTGCGCACATACCCTTAGTCATTTACAGGACCTTTTATAGGAGCATTAAGGCCTTGTGCGCATGCTGCGGTTTTTGCTGCGGTTTTGCTGCATGAATTGCTGCAAAAAATGTTCCTTTCTGTAACCTTTCTGCAGTCATTTCCCAGTAAAACCTATGGTAAAAAAAAAAGATGTGCGCACACTGCGTTTTTTCCCCTTCAGGTTCTGCTGCAGAATTTCTGCAGCAAAATGAATGTGCATGTCACTCCTTTTCCGCAGGTACCTGCGGTTGTTGCCATAGATAATGCTACAAAACCGCAGGGAACAACCTGCAGAAAATTCACGGCAATACCGCAGCCAAACCGCGGTAAAACCGCATGCGGTTTTCAGGTGCGGTTTGCTGCGTTTTTTTTACCACAGGTGCGGTAATCTTTCAGAAGGTGCGGAATTTTCTTAAGAAAATTCCATTTTCTAGTGCGCACAGGGCAGTGTTTTCTGCTACATGATAGAATTGTATCCAGAAAAACGGATGTCACTAGGATGGTCCGTGTGACATTGTTTTTTTTCTCGCACCCACAGACTTGCATTGGCGAGTCTCGAGCGAGATACCTGTGCAATCGCAGCATTCTGTGATTTTTTTTTTATTTATTTTATTTTTCCTCAGTCCAATTGGAGCTGAGAAAAAAAACGCAGATCGGAGCTGCCTCATTGATTAATTTTGTTTTGAGGCCAATGCGATATTTTCTCACATTGCACTTGTGCGAGTCATACACAAGTGTGACTCCTGCCTGAAGCCATGTTCTATGGCCACACGCTGTGATTTCAGATGTAGCAGAGCTGCAGCCGTCGTGGAACCTTGTGTGGATTACGTCGGTCCTGGGTGTTTTGGGGGTTAATAAAGGGGTGCTTTTTTTGTATTTTATTTCAGATAAAGGATTTTTTTGGTGTTTGTTTATTTCTTTTCACCTACATATTACTAATGAGGGGTCTCATAAACACCTCCCCATTACTAATCCAGGACTTAGTGGCAGCTCTGGGCTGCCATTAACCCCTGATTACCTTGATTGTCACCACACCAGGGCAATCGGGATGAGATGGGTAAAGTGCCTGACTGGCGCATCTAATGGATCCAGCAATTCCAGGCGGCTACAGGCTATATTTAGACCGAGGGGGCCCAATAACCAGGAGTCTCCCCAGCCTGAAAATACCAGCTTCCAGCTGTGACCTTTATCATGGCCGGGTATCAAAATTAGGGGGGGTGCAAGCAGATTTTTTTTAAATTATTTAATTTTAAAAAAGCTGCATGCGGTTTTTCTTTTTTTTTTTTTTTAATTCACAGCCAATGTAAGGGTACGGCTGGGGGCTTCAGCCTGTAGCTGTATGCTTTATCTGTACTGGGTTTCATAATACGGGGGGATGCTACACCAATTTTTATTTATTTTTATATATTGCAGTCAGACACACTGTTACACAGGATGGGGGCGCGTCTGACTGCAACCAATCAGCGATGTGGGGATTGGCAGTGGGCGGAGAAGCAGTGAATGTGTGTGAGGTTAATGAGGTTATTGCGGTTCAGAAACTCTAAGTATAATGTGTCTGCTCCAATCCCACTATCCCTTCTACCACAATTTTAAAGCACAGGACTCTGGTCTCCATAGACTTATATGGAGACCGCCATCCGGCCAGATATCCGGTATCAATTCCAGGCCCGAATCAGGTTTTTTATGTTAAACCCATATGGACCTGCCTCCCGGGTATCTGAGAGTCCGCTCATCACTATCTATTATTTATCTATCTCTATTCTCTATCTATATCTATGGGGCGGCATGGTGGCTCAGTGGTTAGCACTGCAGTCTTGCAATGCTGGGGTCCTGGGTTCAGATAACACCAAGGAAAACATCTGCAAGGAGTTTGTATGTTCTCCCCGTGTTTGTGTGGGTTTCCTCCGGGTTCTCTGGTTTCTTCCCACACTCCAAAGACATACTGATAGGGAATTTAGATTGTGAGCCCCAATGGGGACAGTGTTGTCAATGTATTTAAAGCGCTATGGAATTAATAGTGACATATCAATGAATAAATATATATTATAATCTAATATATATATAAAGCTGAATGTGTGTGTGTGTGTGTGTGTGTGTGTGTGTGTGTCTGTGTCTGTCCGGGATTGCCATCTGCACCGTCGCAGCTACAGCCACAAAATTTTGCACACTCACACGTCTGGACCCCAAGAGCATCATAGGCTATGTTTTGAGGGGAAATTTTAACCTCGCGCTTTACAGTTATTCACCAAAAAACCTGCCTCCATTAAAGCGAATGGAGCTGGGAGCCACAGTGCAGCCAGAACTTCAGAAGATTGCGCAGCCACGCCCTTAAATGGAATGTTTGTGTGTCACAATGCAGCCAGGGAAAGAGACAGACACAGACAGGGTAAGAAACAGACATAGCTTAGCTTCTATTTTGCTACAGTTCTGGACCCCGAGAGCGTCATAGGCTATGTTTTGAGGGGAAATTTTAACCCCGTGCTTTACAGTTATTCACCAAAAAACCTGCCTCCATTAAAGCGAATGGAGCTGGGAGCCAGATATGAAAACGAGCTGCTTCCTCAAGAACCAATGAGTCATCTCAGCAGAGAGAAGGCCGACTTGCCACTAAGAGAATTGCTATTTCTTCCTCCAGGGCACAGGAAATGGTTGGAGATTTGAAACATGCTGCCTTTTGTTACCAGTCAGACATAAACTATCAGGATCATCCTAAAGTTCAGATAGGAAACATGGATGTGGTCTGTATGTACTGCAGTGCCCTGAAATGGAAAGATGAACCGCCGAGTTTATGCTGTGCAAATGGCAAGATAAAACTTCCACGTCTCCTGTCACCACCAGATCCCCTGAAGTCTCTGATGACAGGCACCAGTACAATATCAGCATTTCTTGGACAAGATTAGGAAGTGCAACTCCTGCTTCCAAATGACATCATTTGGTGCAACAAAAGAAATATTTACAACACGATTTATGCCGACATTTAAAGTTCAAGGACAGGTTTACCACTCAATTGGGTCACTGCTTCCATTACAAGGAGAAGAACCTCAATTTCTTCAACTCTTCTTCATGGGAAATGCAGAAGCGGAGGCTCAGCAGAGATAGTCTTTAATTCCTAACACTCGCCTTGATATTGTCACTATTTTGCAGCAGTTCTTTCACTCCAACAATCCATATGTTCAACTTTTCAAGACTGCACTTGAATGCATGCCAAATGACGATTACAAGCTTGTCATTCCAGCTGATAAAACACCACAAGGTGAACATCAGCGACGTTTCAATGCTCCCACATTTGATGAGGTAGCCATCTTGATTGTAGGCAATGATTTTCAAAGCCGTGACATTTGTGCTTCAAAAAAGGAACAATACTTTGCAACGAGTAGCAGAAACTCCACATGTAATTGAGGCAACCATTATGACAGGATGTGCCACAGGAGAAGAGGTTTTCATTCCAACAATTCCTCTTATTCCATCTGATTTGCCTTTTGATTTTAAACTCCTCCAGTTTCCTGTTCGACTGGCATTTGCTATGTCCATCAACAAGGCTCAGGGACAGTCTTTGAAAGTAGTGGGAATTGATTTACAATCTCCATGCTTTTCTCATGGTCAACGTTATGTGGCCTGTTCAAGAGTTGGAACAGCCAAAAATCTGTTCGTCTTTGCACCTGAAGGAAGAACTAAGAATGTCGTCTATCAAAAGGCTCTCGAATAAGGAGTAGAAGATTACTTCACATTACTTGGCCAATTTAAATAAACAATTTAATAATTACATTTCTATCTATTTGTTTTGTGGTTTTTGTGTGCAGAATACATTTTTGTTAATACAGTCTATTTTGTTAACAGCAGTTATTAACCCGTAGTTGGCTCACAGCCTATACAGCTTGGAGTAGGACAATATGTATAAAAAGCATTGTGTGATCAAAATACTCATTTGCCTAATAATTCTGCACACAGTGTATTTATATACATTTTACTGGTTCTGAGCCTGTACACATGTAGCAAGCGATAATATGTAAAATTACATGACCGCAAGGGTTTCTACATTAGTATTTATGTTAGTAGCATTAAAGGGGTTGTCCAGGTTTGTGATGAAAGTTTCTATGTGACTGCAGACTTCTGAATCCTCAGTGTGCACACTGTAAGGACGCTCTGATGCCAGCAGTGAGAGCTTGAGGGCACGTAACTATTGAGTGAGGGTGCACACGTCTAATTTGAATGTGGCCAGATGTAGGCAAATCGCATACTTGCAGTCCCATGACTACTTGCCCATGGCACGGGAAAATCATGACAGTGTGCAGTCCGCAAGCTGTGAGAATTCAGAAGTCTGCAGTTATATAGAATAACTACAAATTTTCCTTGTCGACCTGAACAACCCCTTTAATAATAAAAGTAAGCTCGGTAGCATGCCCAATCCAACAACCTGTAATATACTCTATGTAAGGATTCAGCTCTGCTTGCTAATTCCAGAAGTGGTCACATGACCACTTGCAGGTCATTTTAATACTTCGAGTCACAATTTGCTTCTCTTCCTGCTTCTCTTTATGGGCTGTAGTATTTCACTTAACATTGAGAGAATTAGGAAGAGCAGCTCATCGGCACGTGGCTAAGTGTGAAAATCACGTATGTGCGGTCACATGACGACTACTCAAACCACATAAGCCATGTATAGAAGGGGGCGCCAAACTGAACTCCTACTCCATGGACAGGAAAACCTAGATCCACCTCTGATACTGTGTATGGTATACTGTGTACAGACATCAGCTGCTATGTACTACTCCGGAGATAATACAATAGAGAGCACATTGTTATTTTTAGCAACCATTGCTGCCAGTGAAAACTTCCCCTTTCTGCATTTTTACTATTCCTTCACTTTCTTAACATTGGGATCAATAAAAAAATGTGAGTAATTCTACTTTCTGTGTATAAGTGACGGCTGTGAGTTATCCTGGACTGTATCTGTATTGTAGTACTGTAAATCTGAATGTGGCAGAACAAGAGGATAAGATCCATGCTCATTGGATTTATATCTAAATGCTACAGTTCGCGCTCTACTGTTATGGCTAAATATGTTAAGGTTATTGGGCCCCCACCAGATTTTCTGCCCAGGGGCCCCCACCAACCTTAATCTGGCCCTGTATCTACCGTATTTTTCACTTTATAAGACGCACCGGATTATAAGACGCACTCCAAATTTAGACATAAAAAAAGGTAAAAAAAAAGAAAAATGGGGTCCGTCTTATACTCCGGTGTTCTCTTACCGGAGGGGGGCAGCAGTGGTGGTGAAGCGAGGTCACAGGAGGAACAGGTTGTGCTGGCAGGCGCGGCGGCTAAGTGGGAGCGGGTCTGTGGTGGCAGGAGCCGCGGGGTCCGTGGTGGCGGCAGCAGCGGCGGCGGGTGAGTCGTGCAGCATGCCGGTGCAGTGAGTGTCCCAGTGTCCGCGGTCCCGGTTCAAATGATGGCTCAGTGGTGGCAGCGGCAGTGACGACTCAGTGGTGGCAGCGGCAGTGACGGCTCAGTGGCGGCAGCGGCGACTGCTCAGTGGTGGAGCAGACCGATGCGGTGTTTTCCCAGTGTATCCGCGGTCTTGATTCAAGTGATGGCGCCCGGAGCGGCGCATGCGCACATGGAGCTCTCATCCAAGGGCTCCATCTGCGCACGCGCTGACTCCCGGAGCAGCGCGTGAGCAGATGGAACTCTCATCCAAGAGCTCCATCTGTGCACGAGCCCGCTCCCGACGCCATCATTTGAAAGTGAGACCACGGACAAACTGGGTAATTTGCTGCACAGCCGCCCACCCCACACGCACAGAGTGGCAGCCAGCAGGCTGCCCGCCCACCCTGCGTGCAAGCGGCCGGGTACCTGTGCGGGCGGCAGCCAGGTGCCTGTGTCAGGGCGGCAGCCGTCTGCCGCCCGCACGGGCACCCGACGGCCACACACAGCCACGGGTACCCGGCTGCCACCGCACGCAAGCACAGGTACCCGGCAGCTTGCACACAGGCACCCAGCCGCCCGATCGCCGCACAGACAGGACCGCCAGGTACCGCTATATTCGGATTATAAGACGCACCCCCCATTTTCCTCCCAAATTTTTGGGAGGAAAAGTGCGTCTTATAAAGCGAAAAATACGGTATCTATTATCTATTTAGCACTATTATCTGTCTATATATCTATTATATATCTGTCTATTGACTTCCACTATACTCGGTAAACAAGTCGATCCCGTCCGAGCATCAAAATGCTTGTTCCGAGCACCGGAGCATGGTCATGTTCGCACTCGCTGGAGTCTATGAAGCGGTGTGTGCACATATGAGGTCTACACTGATGGACAAATAATCACAATACAGAGCCCAGTGTATTATATCAGCGAGCAGAGGATCTCAGGGCTAGAGATGACCCTGATGTTCGGTGTTTTTTTTTTTGTTTTTTTTTCGAGCCAAAAGCCAACTTTAAAAAAAAAACAACAAAAAAACAGAGTTTGGATGCTTTACGTAAGCTGACCAATGGCGCCAGCATCGCTGTGCTCAGCCCGGTGCGAGCCTCTTGCAGTGTTTAAACTGCTCACACTGGGGGTAACAGCGGGATCACATGTAATGTGCAACCCCCCCCCCTCTCGTAAAAGACAAAAATGGAAACACCCCATCCACCATCTCCCAGAAATATTCTGCTTATGGCTGGCATTATGTGGGCGGACACTCGAACGGCCAATCAGTGATTTCCATTGGGGCCCGGGTCAATTTCCAACTAGTGGAGGTACGACTGCTGCCGACGAACTGAACTTTCACAGGTTCACTTATCTCTACTCAACACCCCAAACTGGGAGAAAAGAAAGTGAATAAGATCAAAAAGGTTTTATATAAATCAAAAAAATATTTCATACAAAAAAATCTAAAGAAAACATAAAAAAATTATACATGTGAAACAGCTTTTTGATGTTTCTGGAGCGGCCCAGTGTGGTGTAAAATAACACATAAAGCAGAGATCCGGGGGGGGAGGGAGGGGGAGTATTGGCGTGATGTCAGCGCTGGCACCATTCGTTCCCCTGCCCAGCATTGCAATTTTAACTGTATCAGCATTGCAGATGTCGCCACAGTTGAAAGCAATGATGAAAGATGGAGCTCTCTGCTTCCTCCTCCATCGTTCTCCTTCGGCGTCTGAGATCTGGCGTCTCAGCACAGGGGGGCGCGATGACGTCACTACTGTGTGCCCGCTGTGCCGAGATGTGCAGAGCTGCAGAACACGCACCACTGCAGAGACTGGAGCAGTGGGGGGGGAAGAGGAGAGTTTTGTCTTTTTTTTTTTTTATATAGTATACTAGCTGTACTACCCGGCTTCGCCCGGGTTAATAACTGCTGTTAACAAAATAGAATGTATTAACAAAAATGTATTCTGCACACAAAAAAAGACAAAACAAATAGATATAAATGTAATATCTGTCTCCCCCTCTGTATATATCTGTCTCTCTCTCTTTGTCTGTCTCTCTCTTTGTCTGTCTCTCTCTTTGTCTGTCTCTTTCCCTGTCTGTCTCTGACTGTCTGTCTCTTTCTCCGTCTGTCTCAATCTCTTTCCCTGTCTCTCTTTCCCTGTTTGTCTCTTACCCTCTGTCTCTTTCCCTGTGTCTGACTTTGTCTGTCTCGTTACCTGTCTTTGTCTGTCTCTTACCCTGTCTGTGTCTTTACCTCTCTTTCCCTGTCTGTCTGTTTCCCTGTCTCTGTCTCTTTTTCTGTGTCTGTCTCTTTGTGTCTGTCTCTTACCCTCTCTATGTCTGTTTCTTACCCTGTCTGTGTCTGTCTCTTTCCCTGGCTGCATTATGACACGCCAACATTCCATTTAAGGGCGTGGCTGCGCATTCTTCTGAAGTTCTGGCTGCACTGTGGCTCCTAGCTCCATTCGCTTTAATGGAAGCAGGTTTTTTGGTGAATAACTGTAAAGCGCGTGATTAAAATTTTCCCTCAAAACATAGCCTATGATGCTCTCGGGGTCCAGAAGTGTGAGTGTGCAAAATTTTGTGGCTGTAGCTGCGACGGTGCAGATGCCAATCCCAGAGACACACACACACACACACACACACACACACATATACAGTTAGGTCCAGAAATATTTGGACAGTGACACAAGTTTTGTTATTTTAGCTGTTTACAAAAACATGTTCAGAAATACAATTATATATATAATATGGGCTGAAAGTGCACACTCCCAGCTGCAATATGAGAGTTTTCACATCCAAATCGGAGAAAGGGTTTAGGAATCCTAGCTCTGTAATGCATAGCCTCCTCTTTTTCAAGGGACCAAAAGTAATTGGACAAGGGACTCTAAGGGCTGCAATTAACTCTGAAGGCGTCTCCCTCCTTAACCTGTAATCAATGAAGTAGTTAAAAGGTCTGGGGTTGATTACAGGTGTGTGGTTTTGCATTTGGAAGCTGTTGCTGTGACCAGACAACATGCGGTCTAAGGAACTCTCAATTGAGGTGAAGCAGAACATCCTGAGGCTGAAAAAAAAGAAAAAATCCATCAGAGAGATAGCAGACATGCTTGGAGTAGCAAAATCAACAGTCGGGTACATTCTGAGAAAAAAGGAATTGACTGGTGAGCTTGGGAACTCAAAAAGGCCTGGGCGTCCACGGATGACAACAGTGGTGGATGATCGCCGCATACTTTCTTTGGTGAAGAAGAACCCGTTCACAACATCAACTGAAGTCCAGAACACTCTCAGTGAAGTAGGTGTATCTGTCTCTAAGTCAACAGTAAAGAGAAGACTCCATGAAAGTAAATACAAAGGGTTCACATCTAGAGGCAAACCATTCATCAATTCCAAAAATAGACAGGCCAGAGTTAAATTTGCTGAAAAACACCTCATGAAGCCAGCTCAGTTCTGGAAAAGTATTCTATGGACAGATGAGACAAAGATCAACCTGTACCAGAATGATGGGAAGAAAAAAGTTTGGAGAAGAAAGGGAACGGCACATGATCCAAGGCACACCACATCCTCTGTAAAACATGGTGGAGGCAACGTGATGGCACGGGCATGCATGGCTTTCAATGGCACTGGGTCACTTGTGTTTATTGATGACATAACAGCAGACAAGAGTAGCCGGATGAATTCTGAAGTGTACCGGGATATACTTTCAGCCCAGATTCAGCCAAATGCCGCAAAGTTGATCGGACGGCGCTTCATAGTACAGATGGACAATGACTCCAAGCATACAGCCAAAGCTACCCAGGAGTTCACGAGTGCAAAAAAGTGGAACATTCTGCAATGGCCAAGTCAATCACCAGATCTTAACCCAATTGAGCATGCATTTCACTTGCTCAAATCCAGACTTAAGACGGAAAGACCCACAAACAAGCAAGACCTGAAGGCTGCGGCTGTAAAGGCCTGGCAAAGCATTAAGAAGGAGGAAACCCAGCGTTTGGTGATGTCCATGGGTTCCAGACTTAAGGCAGTGATTGCCTCCAAAGGATTCGCAACAAAATATTGAAAATAAAAATATTTTGTTTGGGTTTGGTTTATTTGTCCAATTACTTTTGACCTCCTAAAATGTGGAGTGTTTGTAAAGAAATGTGTACAATTCCTACAATTTCTATCAGATATTTTTGTTCAAACCTTCAAATTAAACGTTACAATCTGCACTTGAATTCTGTTGTAGAGGTTTCATTTCAAATCCAATGTGGTGGCATGCAGAGCCCAACTTGCGAAAATTGTGTCACTGTCCAAATATTTCTGGACCTAACTGTACATACACACACACACACACACACACACACACACATTCAGCTTTATATACTATAAAAGAACCTATAAAGATGTGAGTGAACCAGCCAATATAAAAGTATATAATCTTTATTGAAAAATTTGTTAAAAGACAAACACATAAAACAGACAATGATGAGGACACATACGATTAACCTCAGGTGAACCAAAATATACAAGCAATAAATAGCATAAGTGCATAATGGTCATGTATCGGAAAAAAAAAAAAAAAAAAAAAAAAAAAAGTGCACCAAAAAAGGTGCTGTCCAAGTTTCTTTGAAGAGCCAATAGTCTTTAGGTAAATGAAGAGTGTCCCAAAGAACACCAATAAGGTGGAACTATATTAAATTTCAAGCTAAACAAAGCTTTTTTCTTCATTCAAGACTAAATGTATGAGAGCCACAATCCTATTGCTACAAAACGTGGCATATGACAGGGGAAACAAAGAATACATGTGTCTATGATATTACCAGGATATAATCCTATAAGATGCAAACATAATAGTTTATAAAAAGCAAATCCTGAATGGATCAGGTGGTATAACCACAACAATGTTTCCAAATGCCTACAGTCCCAAACAGGGAAGAAGCAGGATCTCAACCATACATATAAAGAAAAGGCAGAAACTGACACAAGTGTCAAAATATAACACTTTTTTCCACAGGGCTGGACTAGGAGGCCATATTCCCAGTGTTATAATCAGAAAAAAGGGCGGAATGGCTGCATTGCCACAGTACTATACCTTTACAAGGAAACAAAGTCAGCCATAGGACCGACCCAAACACTGTGGTGAATCCACAAAAACACACACCAGAAGGGTGTTACAGGGCCCAGACTAAAAAGCCATATTCCCAGTACTATAGCTCACAGAAAGGCAGCATGGCTGCAATACCACAGTAATTTGCCCCTACAAGGGAACAAAGTCAGCCATAAGAACCAACCTTAGCACTGAGTGGCAAGCCCACAAAGACACAGACCAGGAAGATAATAACCTGAGGATAAAGGTACCCCGACACGTGTTTCGCAGAAAAGCTTCTTCCAAGGGGTCTTCCCTTGGAAGAAGCTTTTCTGCGAAACACGTGTCGGGGTACCTTTATCCTCAGGTTATTATCTTCCTGGTCTGTGTCTTTGTGGGCTTGCCACTCAGTGCTAAGGTTGGTTCTTATGGCTGACTTTGTTCCCTTGTAGGGGCAAATTACTGTGGTATTGCAGCCATGCTGCCTTTCTGTGAGCTATAGTACTGGGAATATGGCTTTTTAGTCTGGGCCCTGTAACACCCTTCTGGTGTGTGTTTTTGTGGATTCACCACAGTGTTTGGGTCGGTCCTATGGCTGACTTTGTTTCCTTGTAAAGGTATAGTACTGTGGCAATGCAGCCATTCCGCCCTTTTTTCTGATTATAACACTGGGAATATGGCCTCCTAGTCCAGCCCTGTGGAAAAAAGTGTTATATTTTGACACTTGTGTCAGTTTCTGCCTTTTCTTTATATGTATGGTTGAGATCCTGCTTCTTCCCTGTTTGGGACTGTAGGCATTTGGAAACATTGTTGTGGTTATACCACCTGATCCATTCAGGATTTGCTTTTTATAAACTATTATGTTTGCATCTTATAGGATTATATCCTGGTAATATCATAGACACATGTATTCTTTGTTTCCCCTGTCATATGCCACGTTTTGTAGCAATAGGATTGTGGCTCTCATACATTTAGTCTTGAATGAAGAAAAAAGCTTTGTTTAGCTTGAAATTTAATATAGTTCCACCTTATTGGTGTTCTTTGGGACACTCTTCATTTACCTAAAGACTATTGGCTCTTCAAAGAAACTTGGACAGCACCTTTTTTGGTGCACTTTTTTTTTTTTTTTTTTTTTTTTTTCCGATACATGACCATTATGCACTTATGCTATTTATTGCTTGTATATTTTGGTTCACCTGAGGTTAATCGTATGTGTCCTCATCATTGTCTGTTTTATGTGTTTGTCTTTTAACAAATTTTTCAATAAAGATTATATACTTTTATATTGGCTGGTTCACTCACATCTTTATAGGTTCTTACTGCTTAAATGAGTGTAGCTATCTTTACTTTTTGGTCATTCAATTGGTTCTTTTATATAATATACTAGCTGTACTACCCGGCTTCGCCCGGGTTAATAACTGCTGTTAACAAAATAGAATGTATTAACAAAAATGTATTCTGCACACAAAAAACACAAAACAAATAGATAGAAATGTAATTATGAAATTGTTTATTTAAATTGGCCAAGTAATGTGAAGTAATCTTCTACTCCTTATTCGAGAGCCTTTTGATAGACGACATTCTTAGTTCTTCCTTCAGGTGCAAAGACGAACAAATTTTTGGCTGTTCCAACTCTTGAACAGGCCACATAAAGTTGACCATGAGAAAAGCATGGAGATTGTAAATCAATTCCCACTACTTTCAAAGACTGTCCCTGAGCCTTGTTGATGGACATAGCAAATGCCAGTCGAACAGGAAACTGGAGGCGTTTAAAATCAAAAGGCAAATCAGATGGAATAAGAGGAATTGTTGGAATGAAAACCTCTTCTCCTGTGGCAGATCCTGTCATAATGGTTGCCTCAATTACATGTGGAGTTTCTGCTACTCGTTGCAAACTATTGTTCCTTTTTTGAAGCACAATGTCACGGCTTTGAAAATCATTGCCTACAATCAAGATGGCTACCTCATCAAATGTGGGAGCATTGAAACGTCGCTGATGTTCACCTTGTGGTGTTTTGTCAGCTCGAATGACAACCTTGTAATCGTCATTTGTCATGCATTCAAGTGCAGTCTTGAAAAGTTGAACATATGGATTGTTGGAGTGAAGAAACTGCTGCAAAATAGTGACAATATCAAGGCGAGTGTTAGGAATTAAAGACTATCTCTGCTGAGCCTCCGCTTCTGCATTTCCCATGAAGAAGAGTTGAAGAAATTGAGGTTCTTCTCCTTGTAATGGAAGCAGTGACCCAATTGAGTGGTAAACCTGTCCTTGAACTTTAAATGTCGGCATAAATCGTCTTGTAAATATTTCTTTTGTTGCACCAAATGATGTCATTTGGAAGCAGGAGTTGCACTTCCTAATCTTGTCCAAGAAATGCTTTGATATTGTACTGGTACCTGTCATCAGAGACTTTAGGGGATCTGGTGGTGACAGTAGACGTGGAAGTTTTATCTTGCCACTTGCACAGCATAAACTCGGCGGTTCATCTTTCCATTTCAGGGCACTGCAGTACATACAGACCACATCCATGTTTCCTATCTGAACTTTAGGATGATCCTGATAGTTTATGTCTGACTGGTAACAAAAGGCAGCATGTTTCAAATCTCCAACCATTTCCTGTGCCCTGGAGGAAGAAATAGCAATTCTCTTAGTGGCAAGACGGCCTTCTCTCTGCTGAGATGACTCATTGGCTCTTGAGGAAGCAGCTCTTGTTTTCATATCTGCAAGCTTCGATTCCCTCTCCTCAGAGGGCTCATTGGCCCTTGAGGAAGCTGCTCTTGTTTTCATATCTGGCTCCCAGCTCCATTCGCTTTAATGGAGGCAGGTTTTTTGGTGAACAACTGTAAAGCGGAGGGTTAAAATTTCCCCTCAAAACATAGCCTATGACGCTCTTGGGGTAGAGAACTGTAGCAAAATAGAAGCTAAGCTATGTCTGTTTCTTACCCTGTCTGTGTCTGTCTCTTTCCCTGGCTGCATTGTGACACACCAACATTCCATTTAAGGGCGTGACTGCGCATTCTTCTGAAGTTCTGGCTGCACTGTGGCTACCAGCTCCATTCGCTTTAATGGAGGCAGGTTTTTTGGTGAACAACTGTAAAGCACGGGGTTAAAATTTCCCCTCAAAACATAGCCTATGATGCTCTCGGGGTCCAGACGTGTGAGTGTGCAAAATTTTGTGGCTGTAGCTGCGACGGTGCAGATGCCAATCCCGGACATACACACACATATTCAGCTTTATATATTAGATGAGTGAGTACATTGGTGGCCATTGGCTATAATACTATTTGGAGGACTATGGGGGTGCATTATACTATATGGAGGACTATGGTGGGTGCATTACACAATATGGAGGACTATGGTTGTTACATTATATTATATGGCGGACTATAGGGATGCATTAGAATATGTGGAGGACTATGAGGGCTGAATTATACTACATTGCAGGCTATGGGGTGTGTTACATTCCCATAATCCTTCATATATTGTATTATATATGGAAGACTATGGAGTGCATTATATTATATAGTAATATATGAAAGGCAGTGTGAAGACCATTATACTAAATGGAGAGCTAATGGGTGTGCATTATATTTAGAGGAATATGGAGGTTGCATTCATGGCCGGCTTTAGGTATGTGCGATTAGTGCAGTTGCACAGGGCGCCAGCCGGCAGATAGCACAGGGGGTGCTGGAGGGAGCATCAATTCACTTTCATTTGCTGCTGCTGCGGTGCACAGGCTCCAGCAGGGGGCGCCCTCCCCTCCTGTGTGTTTTGCGTCCTGTCTTCTCCCGTCTTCACCAGTCAGAGGGGGGAGGGCCACCTGCACTGCTGCAGCTGGATAAGCTGCTTCTAAAGACCCTCTGTACTCCAGGAGGCCAGGAAGGCGGTGAGTATAATGTGAATCATGTATTATGTGCCGTCTGTCTGTGTTATGTATAAGATATGTTTGTCCTGTATAGTGTGCAATATATCATAGTATCATAGTTTTTAAGGTTGAAGGGAGACTCTAAGTCCATCTAGTTCAACCCATAGCCTAACATGTTGATCCAGAGGAAGGCAAAAAAAAATCCCAATGTGGTAAACAAGTTCCAATGGGGAAAAAATTTCCTTCCTGACTCCACATCCGGCAATCAGACTAGTTCCCTGGATCAATACCCTGTCATAAAATCTAATATACATAACTGGTAATATTAAATTTTTCAAGAAAGGCATCCAGGCTCTGCTTAAATGTTAGTAGTGAATCACTCATTACAACATCATGCGGCAGAGAGTTCCATAGTCTCACTGCTCGTACAGTAAAGAATCCTCGTCTGTGATTATGATTAAACCTTCTTTCCTCAAGACGTAGCGGATGCCCCCGTGTTCCAGTCGCAGGCCTAGGTGTAAAAAGATCTATGGAATGGTCTCTGTACTGTCCCCTCATATGTTTATACATTGTGATTAGATCCCCCCTAAGCCTTCGTTTTTCCAGACTAAATAACCCCAAGTTTAATAACCTGTCTTGGTGTTGCAGCCCACCCATTCCTCTAATAATCTTGGTGGCTCTTCTCTGCACCCTCTCCAGTTCAGCTATGTCCTTCTTATATATCGGTGGCCAGAATTGTACACAGTATATAAGTGTGGTCGCACTAGTGACTTGTACAGAGGTAGAACTATATTTTTTTCATGAACACTTCTACCTCTTTTAATACATCGGTATACAGCAAAAGGTAATAAAGCTAAAATTTAACTTTTAATTCTAAATATTAAAACGACTCAAAGTCTAAAAATTCACCCGTGAATGTGATCACACAGATAGACAGACAAAATTTGAGTATTCAATTCCAGCAGGCAAATTGTCTATTCAGCCCAAAAGATAATACTTAGAATATGCTCATAGCCCTCCTTGTTTTCTTCCCAACGCGTTTCCTCTTATCGATTCATCAGGGGAAAATTATCATTTGGAGGCTTATCAGAGGAGCATGGAGCCTATGTTGTCCTAGGTGTGCGCTGCCATAACACACCAGGTCCAGGGACCACGCTTCTTATGGATTCCACCATAAGTAATTTGAGGTGAAATATAAAAAGCAGATATTTTGTGCAAATTGTAGTACCCTTTGGTCAAAGAACACTTATTAATAAGGTACCATGAGGGCAATTGATATCTGATTTATATCTTTCTAGTAAGGTTATTTTTTGCCTGCTGGAATTGAATACTCAAATTTTGTCTGTCTATCTGTGTGATCACATTCACGGGTGAATTTTTAGACTTTGAGTCGTTTTAATATTTAGAATTAAAAGTTAAATTTTAGCTTTATTACCTTTTGCTGTATACCTATTTATCTTTGGTAATAATTTTCTATCGCAATCTCTTTTAATACATCCCATTATTTTATTAGCCCTGGCAGCAGCTGCCTGACACTGTCCACTAAAGTGAAGTTTACCATCCACCCATACACCCAAGTCTTTTTCTGTGTCTGTTTTACCCAGTGTTCTACAATTAAGTACATAATTATACATTTTATTTCCTCTACCCAAGTGCATGACCTTACATTTATCTACATTAAACTTCAATTGCCACTTTTCAGCCCAATTCTCCAATTTACATAAATCTCCCTGTAATATAAAATTATCCTCCTCTGTATTGATTACCCTGCAGAGTTTAGTATCATCTGCAAATATTGAAATTCTACTCCGCATGCCCCCAACAAGGTCATTAATAAATATGATGAAAAGAAGTGGGCCCAATACTGACTCCTGTGGTACCATATAAGAACAAGAGAACAAGGAGTATATGTGCAAAATAGACAACTTTTATTTCATATGAAAAAACCACAATAGACAATTAAAAACATGATTAAGACATCACCAAAATGAATCATCTGGGGGAGATGTGAGAATTGTTACACAGGCAGAGCTTTTCTCAGAAAAACACCAGGATCATTCAAAATGCACAGGATACAAATGAATCCTAGAAGTGAATCAACCAGAGTGTCTCTAAACAGTGCTTTACACGCTGCGACATTACTACCAATATATCGTCGGGGATCACGTCGTTAGTGACGCACATCCGGCGCCGGTAGTGACATCGCAGTGTATGACACCAAGGAGCGACGATCAACGATCGCAAAATCGTTCAATAACGGTGATCGTTGACACGTCGCTCCTTTCCTTAATATCACTGCTGCCACAGGTACGATGTTGTTCGTTGTTCCTGCGGCACCACACATCGGTATGTGTGACACCACAGGAACGACGAACATCTCCTTACCTGCGTCCACCGGCAATGCAGAAGGAAGGAGGTGGGCGGCATGTTACGTCCCGCTCATCTCTGCCCCTCCTCTGCTATTGGACAGCCGCTTGAAGGAGGGATTTTTCGGTGGTCACAGCAACGTCGCTGACAAGGTGTTTGTATGACGCGATGTCGCAGCGTGTAAAGCACCCTTTAGTGCAATTAAAATTCAGTCTGGTAAATTTGAGACCCCTAGTCTGTGTGAAATTACAAACTGAAGTATTGAAATAGGTGTCAAGAAGAAAAGAAACTAACAAGGACTATATAGTAAATAAATAGCTATATAAAGCTAAAAAGTCCAATGCAGGAGTATACTCATCACATGTAGACTATATGTATATAAATAGACCGTTCTTGTAGACTCCCAAATATGGACAGGGTATTACCTGGAGCTCTGATGTATATCAAAAATAAACCTTCAGACTGAAAAACCACCAATGGGGAACCTGGACTTCATCGACGCGCGTTTCGCATGGACTTTTTAGCTTTATATAGCTATTTATTAACTATATAGTCCTGGTTAGTTTCTATTCTTCTTGACACCTGTTTCAATCCTTCAGTTTGTAATTTCACACAGACTAGGGGTCTCGGATTTACCCGACTGAATTTTAATTGCACTAAAGGGTGCTTTACACGCTGCGACATCGCGTCACACGAACATACCTCGTCAGCGACGTCGCTGTGATCGCCGAAAAATCCCTCCTTCAAGGGGGAGGTGCGTTCGGCGTCACCGTGACGTCACTAAGCGGCCGTCCAATAGCAGAGGAGGGGTGAAGATGAGCGGGACGTAACATGCCTCCCACCTCCTTCCTTCCGCATGGCCGGTGGACGCAGGTAAAGGAGATGTGTGTCGTTCCTGTGGTGTCACACATACCGATGTGTGGTGCCGCAGGAACGACGAACAACATCGTACCTGTGGCAGCAGCAATATTAAGGAAAGGAGTGACGTGCCGATGATCACCGTTTTTGAACGATTTTGCGATCGTTGATCGTCGCTCCTTGGTGTCACGCTGCGATGTCGCTACCGCCACCGGATGTGCGTCACTAACGACGTGACTCTCGACGATATATCGGTAGCGATGTTGCAGCGTGTAAAGCACCCTTTAGAGACACTGTGGTTGATTCACTTCTCGGATTCATTTGTATCCTGTGCATTTTGAATGATCTTGGTGTTTTTCTGAGAAAAGCCCTGCCTGTGTAACAATTCTCACATCTCCCCCAGATGATTCATTTCATATGAAATAAAAGTTGTCTATTTTGCACATATACCGTATTTTTCGCTTTATAAGGCGCACCTGATTATAAGACGCACACCCCAGTTTGGTGAAGGAAAAGACAATTTTTTTATTTTTTTTTATAATGTTAAATGGGGTCCATCTTATATAATGCCAGTGTCCGTCTAACAAATCATATAGGGTATATGTCCCTCATAGCCCCCCATCCTAAAATTAGCCTCCTTAATCTGGATATGGCCCCCTTATATTGAATATAGCCCCCTTGTGCTGGCACACGTTCCCCTGTGCTGCCTTTGGCCCCCTATGGATTGCACACGTTCCCCTGTGCTGCCTATGGCCCCCTATGAATTGCACACATTCCCCTGTGCTTCCTATGGCCCCCTATGGATTGCACACGTTCCCCTGTGCTGCCTATGGCCCCCTATGGATTGCACACATACCCAGTGCTGCCTATGGCTCCCTATGGATTGCACACATTCCCCTGTTCTGCGTATGGCCCCCTTTGGATTGCATACGTGCCCCTGTGCTTCCTATGGCCCCCTATGGATTGCACACGTTCCCCTGTGCTGCCTATGGCCCCCTATGGATTGCATACATTCCCCTGTGCTGCCTATGGCCCCCTATGGATTGCACACATTCCCCTGTTCTGCGTATGGCCCCCTTTGGATTGCATACGTTCCCCTGTGCTGCCTATGGACCCCTATGGATTGCACACATTCCCCTGTGCTGCCTATGGCCCCCTATGGATTGCATACGTTCCCCTGTGCTGCCTATGGCCCCCTATGGATTGCACACGTTCCCCTGTGTTAGATATCGCCCCCATGCTGCTGCCCATAGTAAAATAAAACCCTCTTTCCTTACCTCCTCCAGCGCTGATCTCCCTCCTGTCTCCCTCCGTGCTTTTGTTCCTCCACTTCCTGGTTCTCGGTGCGGTCATGTCATCGGCACAGCAGAGTGAGATCTCTGCGTGCCTGATCACAGTGGAAGCAGGGACACCGGGGATAAACGCTGGAGGGGGTAAGTAAAGCTTTTTTATTTTAGGATGAGCAGCAGCATGGGGGCCATAGCTAACGCAGGGGGGCATGTGCCATCACAGGGGGGCGCAGGCTCATATAATATGCACCGCTCCCCCAGCCCGTCGCTGCGGTGCGGTTTCAGCAGCACGGTGATGGACAGCGGCTGTGCATATTATATGAGCGGGAGCAGGAGATCTAAGGCGGGCTTTGCACACTACGACATCGCAGGCCGATGCTGCGATGCCGAGTGCGATAGTGCCCGCCCCCGTCGCAGCAGCGATATGTGGTGATAGCTGGCGTAGCGAAAGTTATCGCTACGCCAGCTTCACACACACACTCACCTGCCGTGCGACGTCCCTGTGGCCGGCGACCCGCCTCCTTGTTAAGGGGGCGGGTCGTGCGGCGTCACTGCGACGTCACACGGCAGGCGGCCAATCAGAGCGGAGGGGCGGAGATGAGCAGGATGTAAACATCCTGCCCACCTCCTTCCTTCCGCATATCCTACGGAAGCCGCAGTGAGGCCGGTAGGAGACGTTCCTCGCTCCTGCGACTTCACACACAGCGATGTGCGCTGCCGCAGGAGCGAGGAACAACATCGGACCGTCGCGTCAGCGTAATCATGGATTACGCCGACGCTGCACCGATGATACGATTACGACGCTTTTGCGCTCGTTAATCGTATCATCCAGCCTTTACACACTGCGATGTCGCATGCGATGCCGGAAGTGCGTCATTTTCAATTTGACCCCACCGACATCGCACCTGCGATGTCGCAGTGTGCAAAGTGCCCCTAACGCTTAATATTATATATGACGCACCCCCTACTTTCCCCCAAATTTTGGGGGAACAAAAGTGTATCTTATAAAGTGAAAAATACGGTACTCGTTGTTCTTATATATTCATATGAGTAGTGCTTATCTGAGATATTGGTTCCTTGTGACCAGCTCTCAGCATAATTGCCCTAGGTTCTAATGTTGAGAATTTTGTACTTGATAGTGTGCAATATGTAGCTGTTTTTCTGTGTATACATTCTGTCTGTCTATACATCCATCCTATTATCTGTCTATCTATTAAGCATCAATCTGGCGCACAGACACAGTCAATGCCCTGGTGCGCCCCCAAACTGGACACAGAGGGCACCTGGCGACAGGGGCATTGCTGGCATCCAAGACTCGGGGCTCCAGCTCCGAACTTCTTGCCTGCAGCCCTGAATCTTTTGCAACTACCGCATTGAACTGTTTTGGTGTCACATTGCCCCCAATACAGTCCAATCCTGTAACAGAGCAAGAGTTCTATGCTCTATCATTCCCCGTCTCCTAAGCTGCAGACCGCTACAGGTCTATGACTGTGTGGGGGGCTCCTGCCGTGCATAGGAGGCTGTGTGGGGGCTCCTGCCGTGCATAGGAGGCTGTGTGGGGGCTCCTGCCGTGCATAGGAGACTGCGTGGGGGCTCCTGCCGTGCATAGAAGGCAGCGTGGGGGCTCCTGCCGTGCATAGAAGGCAGCGTGGGGGCTCCTGCCGTGCATAGAAGGCAGTGTGGGGGCTCCTGCCGTGCATAGGAGGCTGTGTGGGGGCTCCTGCCGTGCATAGGAGGCTGTGTGGGGGCTCCTCCCGTGCATAGGAGGCTGTGTGGGGGCTCCTGCCGTGCATAGGAGGCTGTGTGGGGGCTCCTGCCGTGCATAGGAGGCTGTGTGGGGGCTCCTGCCGTGCATAGGAGGCTGTGTGGGGGCTCCTGCCGTGCATAGAAGGCAGTGTGGGGGCTCCTGACGTGCATAGGAGGCAGTGTTTGGGGCTCCTGCCGTGCATAGGAGGCAGTGTTGGGGGCTCCTGCAGGTATTTGCATATAGTTGTAGTGTGGCCCCTAGAGTTACCTCCTCCTTTGGACCCCAGACACCCCAGTCTCACCCTGCAGCCATCTATCTAATGTATCCATCTATCTATCTTTCATATAGTATCTATGTGTGTGTAATTTATGCAGGGGCACAACGACCAGGCCTGTGAGTGATGGGGGCCATTACTATTTCCTCGGATGCAGGTTAAACACCATTGAGGAGCAGATGGGCACTGGCTCCCTGTTCCGCACTTGCTCTGCAGCTGTGGGCCCCTGATAGGTGTAATGACATCAGGGGGAGCCTGTGTATGACATTCCCTCTCTCTCATTATTCCGGCATTTGGCAATAGAAATAATTTTGGTTCCTAAATGACCTAAAACGGGAAAGATTTATTCTGATTTCATGTCATATAGTGAGAAAAACCTTCACATGTGTCTTTATAGAGAGCGGAGGGAAAAACCTGCAGATGTGTCTGTATAGAGCAGGGGTGGGGAACCTCCGGCCCGGGGGCCGTATGCGGCCCGCGATGACATTTAATGCGGCCCCCGGGCACATTCCAGGCTACCCCAGTGCTTGAGTGGCACTCGAGCTTTTGCCGGCCGCCGGCCCTTTAAAATCCCAGTGCGTTCTGGGTAGATGCTAGAATGTACAGGCTTTTTCCAGATCCTGATTGCAGCCCGTACTAGAATGTACGTGCTCTTTTCGGGACCTGACTACAGCCCGTACATTCTAGACTGAACCCGGGACTGTGCTCGCATGCTGAGAGTTTACCTTGTGGGCGGGGTAAGCAGCGTGCTGTGCTCCTGTCACAGCAGAAGAGGTGCAGCAGATGCCTCCCTGCTGTACATACCTCCCGGACCTGTGCTGTGTGACTCCTCCTCCCCTAGTATTGTGAGTATACAACCCATGGCTGCCCCTCATCCAGTGCTCTGTACCCCCCCTAGTACTGTGTGTACCCCCAAGTGCTGTGTACCCCCAAGTGCTGTGTACCCCCTAGTACTGTGTGTAACCCCTCAATGCTGTGTAATCTGTGCAGCCTCCTAGTGCTGCCAGTGCTGCCACATAGTGCCTCTCCCTGCTGCCTCCAAGTGCTGTCACCTAATGCTCTCCGTGCTGCCTTCTAATGTTGTCAGTCAGTGCTCTTTGTGCTGCCACCTAGTGCTCTCCGTGCTGCCACCTAGTGCTCTCCGTGCTGCCACCTAGTGTGCTCTCCGTGCTGCCAGCTAGTGCTCTCCGTGCTGCCAGCTAGTGCTCTCCGTGCTGCCAACTAGCGCTGTCTGCGTTGCCAACTAGCGCCCTCTGTGCTGCCAGCTGGTGCTCTCTGTGCTGTCAGCTGGTGCTCTCTGTGCTGCCACCTAGTGTTGTCCGTTGTGCCACCTAGTGCTCTCCGTTGTGCCACCTAGTGCTCTCCGTGCTGCCAGCTAGCGCTCTCTGTACTGCCAACTAGCGCTGACTGTGCTGCCAACTAGCGCTCTTTGCTGACATCTAGCGCCCTCTGTGCTGCCAACTGGTGCTCTCTGTGCTGCCAGCTAGTGCTGTCCGTTGTGCCGCCTCGTGCTGTCCGTTGTGCCGCCTCGTGCTGTCCGTTGTGCCGCCTCGTGCTGTCCGTTGTGCCGCCTCGTGCTGTCCGTTGTGCCGCCTCGTGCTGTCCGTTGTGCCGCCTCGTGCTGTCCATTGTGCCACCTAGTGCTGTTCGTGCTGCCATCTAGTGCTGTCTTTGCCCGCCACTAGTGCTGTCCATGCTCAGCATCTCCTGTGATGTATACACCCCTCCTGTGATCTATACGCTCCTCCTGTGATGTATACGCCCCAACCTCTCCTGTGATGTATATGCCCCAGCCTTTTCTGGGATGTATATGACGCAGCCACACCTGTGATGTATATGCCTCAGTGTCTCCTGTGATGTGTATACCTCAGTGTCTCCTGTGATGTGTATGCCTCAGTGTCTCCTGTGATGTGTATGCCTCATTGTCTCCTGTGATGTGTATGCCTCAATGTCTCCTGTGATGTGTATGCCTCAATGTCTACTGTGATGTGTATGCCTCAATGTCTCCTGTGATGTGTATGCCTCAGTGTCTCCTGTGATGTGTATGCCTCAGTGTCTCCTGTGATGTGTATGCCTCAGTGTCTCCTGTGATGTGTATGCCTCAGTGTCTCCTGTGATGTGTATGCCTCAGTGTCTCCTGTGATGTGTATGCCTCAGTGTCTCCTGTGATGTATATGCCTCAGTGTCTCCTGTGATGTGTATGCCTCAGTGTCTCCTGTGATGTGTATGCCTCAGTGTCTCCTGTGATGTATATGACCCAGCTTCTCCTGTGATGTGTATGCCTCAGTGTCTCCTGTGATGTGTATGCCTCAGTGTCTCCTGTGATGTGTATGCCTCAGTGTCTCCTGTGATGTATATGCCTCAGTATCTCCTGTGATGTATATGCCTCAGTGTCTCCTGTGATGTGTATGCCTCAGTGTCTCCTGTGATGTGTATGCCTCAGTGTCTCCTGTGATGTGTTGGCCTCAGTGTCTCCTGTGATGTATATGACTCAGCTTCTCCTGTGATGTGTATGCCTGTGTCTCCTGTGATGTGTATGCCTCAGTGTCTCCTGTGATGTGTATGCCTCAGTGTCTCCTGTGATGTGTATGCCTCAGTGTCTCCTGTGATGTGTATGCCTCAGTGTCTCCTGTGATGTGTATGCCCCAATGTCTCCTGTGATGTGTATGCCTCAATGTCTCCTGTGATGTGTATGCCTCAATGTCTCCTGTGATGTGTATGCCTCAGTGTCTCCTGTGATGTCAGTGTCTCCTGTGATGTATATGCCTCAGTGTCTCCTGTGATGTATATGACCCAGCTTCTCCTGTGATGTGTATGCCTCAGTGTCTCCTGTGATGTGTATGCCTCAGTGTCTCCTGTGATGTCTGCCTCAGTGTCTCCTGTGATGTGTATGCCTCAGTGTCTCCTGTGATGTGTATGCCTCAGTGTCTCCTGTGATGTGTATGCCCCAATGTCTCCTGTGATGTGTATGCCTCAATGTCTCCTGTGATGTGTATGCCTCAATGTCTCCTGTGATGTGTATGCCTCAGTGTCTCCTGTGATGTATATGCGCCCCAGTGTCTCCTGTGATGTATATGCCTCATTGTCTCCTGTGATGTGTATGCCCCCAGCCTCTCCAGACCAAGACAAACCTGGAAAAGCAGTTGTGAGAAACAAAATGATCAATATCACCGAACATCACAGCAGCTCCGGCCACCACATTAGGGGTGAGTTAATTGTTTGACCAAATATAGCCTGGTCCTTTTCAAGTTGATAATTTTGTGCGGCCCCCGAAGGTTGGTAGAAAATTCCAAATGGCCCCCGGCAGTAAAAAGGTTCCCCACCCCTGGTATAGAGAGCGGAGGGAAAAACCTGCAGATGTGTCTGTATAGAGAGCGGAGGGAAAACCTGCAGATGTGTCTTTATAGATAGTGGATGGAAACTTCTGGTTTGAACTGTATGAAGGAGTCGTGGAGTCAGAGTTGGAATCAGTGAAATTGAGTTGTCGGAGGTCTTTCTTACCGACTCCTCAGCCCTGGTGTGGAGGAAGTCGCTGTGGAGGTATCATACAATGCTTGTGGGACACTTTTGTTGGTATTATACATTATGGGAGAAATGAAAGGGGAATCAATGGGCTTCATTAGAAGGAAAATTACTTTGTAAGGGCTGTAAAGTTGTGAGATAGGTTCTTATATGACCCAGCTGAATATTAATTACATTTTTATTTTTTGGGGGAGGGGGTACCAATTAGAACCTCCGCTATGGGGTCCCATGATTTCTATGTACGCCTCTGTCCACCCTCTTAAAGGTGTTATCCGGCTTATTTCGCCTTTTTTTTGTAATTACACTATTGGGCTATATTAGGGCAGGTAAGTAGACAGTATCTACCTATCCGCCCTGCTGTCAGCCCCTCTCCCCCGGCTCAGAGCGGTCATGTGACGGCTCCTGCCGTGATTTTGCTGCTTCCTGTGATGTCACGACGACAGGGGTAGAAGCTTATGTTCTGCCTTGTCGACGCCGTGTATCACAGCCAACGTCATGTAGCCGCCCTGCTGGGCAGGTACAGTGCGTGGAGTCCCAGCTTCCATTCCTCCGCACCCTCCCTCACATTCCCCGGCACCCTCCCCACACTCCGTACTCTCCCCTTCCACTGCTGTGGGGCCCGTGAACTCAGGGGAGGGGCCTGGCGGCGACTACCGCCAGGTCACCGCCAGCATGGGGCCCCTGCTCAGGATTGCACATTCAAATGTATCAGCATCACAGATGTTAATACATTTGAAAGCACACATGACAGGCAGCACCTCGCTGCTTGTCATCATTGTCACGCTGTCTGCTCTGACAGTTCAGGACAGCGGTAATGTCACCACTGTGGTGATATGTCCCGAGCACAGACAGCGGGTGAACGTGGAGTAGCGGTAGGGACCGAGGAGAGGTAAGTGTGTATTCCCTACACGGTGGGTGTGGGCGTGCAGAACAACATGTGGGGGGGGGTGCAGAGCACCAGTTGTAGGGAGGGGTGCAGAGCCCGATGTGTGGGGAGGGGTGCAGAGCCCGATGTGTGGTGAGGGGTACAGAGCCCAGTGTGTGTGTGTGTGTGTGTGTGTGTGTGTGTGTGTGTGTGTGTGTGTGTGTGGTGCAGAGCTCAATGTGTATGGGGGGTGCAGAGCCCCATATGTATGCAGCCTGCAAAGCCCGATGTGTGGGGGGGTTGCAGAGCCCTGTGGGGGGGTTGCAGAGCCCTATGTGGTTGGGGGTGCAGAGACCGATGTGTGTGTGGGGGGGGGTGCAGAGCCCGATGTGTGTGTGGGGTTGCAGAGCACGATGTGTGTGCGTGTGTGGGGGGGTTGCAGAGCCCTGTTTGTGGGGGGTGGTTGAAGAGCCCTGTGTGGTGGGGGGTGCAGAGCCCGATGTGTGTGCGGGGGGGTGCAGAGCCCGATATGTATGTGTGTGTGTGTGTGTGTGTGTGTGTGTGGGGGGGGTGCAGAGCATGATGTGTGTGTGTGTGTGTGTGTGGGAGGGGGGGTACAGAGCCCGATGTGTTGGGTGCAGAGCCCTGTGTGTGTGGGCATGCAGAGCCCGATGTGGTGGGGGGTGCAGAGCTTGATATGGGGCTGTTATTTCCAATGCTAGAGTGATAACAGGTCAGTGCTGGGCCAAATACTGACAGGTAAGACTATGTTCAGACTTCCGTTGTTTTGCATCCGTCACAATCACTTGTGTGACTGATGCAACGAATACGTTGCAGCTGGTGGCACAACTGATGTGACTGATTCTGCAAAACAACGATCTGTTGTTTTTTTTTGTTTTACTGTTTAACCAGCGGCCAGCTATTATGAATGATCAGCTGATCGCTCACAGAAGCCGGCAGCCGGGTGATCAGCTGATCGCTCACAGAAACCGGCAGCCGGGTGATCAGCTGATCGCTCACAGAAGCCGGCAGCCGGGTGATCAGCTGATCGCTCACAGAAGCCGGCAGCCGGGTGATCAGCTGATCGCTCACAGAAGCCGGGTGATCAGCTGATCGCTCACAGAAGCCGGCAGCCGGATGATCAGCTGATCGCTCACAGAAGCCGGCAGCCGGATGATCAGCTGATCGCTCACAGAAGCCGGCAGCCGGGGGATCAGCTGATCGCTCACAGAAGCCGGCAGCCGCATAATCAGCTGATCGCTCACAGAAGCCGGCAGCCGGATGATCAGCTGATCGCTCACAGAAGCCGGCAGCCGGATGATCAGCTGATCGCTCACCGAAGCCGGGTGATCAGCTGATCGCTCACAGAAGCCGGCAGCCAGGTGATCAGCTGATCGCTCACAGAAGCCGGCAGCCGGATGATCAGCTGATCGCTCAGAGAAGCCGGCAGCTGGATGATCAGCTGATCGCTCACAGAAGCCGGCAGCCGGATGATCAGCTGATCGCTCACCGAAGGCGGGTGATCAGCTGATCGCTCACAGAAGCCGGCAGCCGGGTGATCAGCTGATCGCTCACAGAAGCCGGCAGCCGGGTGATCAGCTGATCGCTCACAGAAGCCGGCAGCTGGGTGATCAGCTGATCGCTCACAGAAGCCGGCAGCCGGGTGATCAGCTGATCGCTCACAGAAGCCGGCAGCCAGGTGATCAGCTGATCGTTCGTCCGCCGAGAGAGACATTGATTTGTATAATTAAACACAAGATTTGACCATGCGCAGTGAAATCAAAAGGATTCCACTGATCAAAAAACGTTACATGCTGCGTTCCTGCCACCCGATGGTCAGTCGTTCCATGACTTATCAGTCGCGCTGCGGATGAAACGCAATGGCATCAGTCACAATCCACCGCTCATACAAGTCTATGGGAAACAACGGAATCCGCCAAACGGATTGCGTTGTTTATCAGAGCGGCGGATTGTGACGGATACTAAATAGCGGAAATGTGAACATAGCCTAATGAGTGTGCAGAGGGTGGGAAGAGGGCGGGGCTGGACAGTGAGGCCGGGTGGGGCCAGCTCTCACTGTGAGGTTCGGCATAGGAAGTTTTCAAGTTTGGTTGAGCTGAAGGTAAATAACCACATTTGTCACCCATTGAAATCAATGAGGGCATCAAAAAGGCAAGGAAAAATGCATGCTATCAAATTGGTGCATTTGGCATGCATTTTGCATGCGTTTTACCTGCGGTTTTGTCAACAGAAACGCAGCTCACCAACTTAGTTCCATAATGACAAAATCAATGCTGGAGAGAATTTGACATGTCGGTGCCTGTGTTGGTTTCTCTTTCTCCCCAAGCAGTACATACTCGCCTATCACGGCTGTCACACTGCTCCCCCGCCTCTCATCTTCTTTCGGACCCGCTCATTAGCCTCATACATATTGACTCCTCCCCCGTCTGTGATTGGTTGCAGTCAGAGAGTCAAGCAACCAATCACAGCCACGGTGAACGTGTGTACATAGAGCGACTCTCTTCAGTGCTGTACTATCAGTGGAGGAGGACTCGAACTGTGACATCAAACACCTGAGTGATGGCACCGCTGACACTCGGGTGGTTTGCTGTGACAGCTGGAGGACATCAGGCTTCAACCGCAGCGAACCCGTGATGTCATTGCTGCGACACCCGCCGTACTGTGGGAGCCGTAGCTGTGATGTCAGGGATTATCGCTGCGTCTCTGTCCACACTCACAGCTGGCAGCCATGCTGTATGAGCGCTGGCTGTGACAGGACAGGGATGTAGCAGAGCTGGAAGCGTCGTGGGACCTCGTGTGGATTACTTCGGACCTCGAGGGGTGTTGTGGGGGTTAATAAACTGGTGAAAGAGGGTGGCTTTTTATTTCAAATAAAGGATTTTTTGGCTGTTTTGATGTGATGTGGGGTGTCTCATAGACGCATAATATCACTAACCTAGGGCTTAGTGGCAGCTATGGTCTGCCATTAACCCCTTATTACCCCGATAGCCACCGCACCAGGGCAACTGAAGGAGCCGGTTCCAGCGCCAGAATTGGCGCAACTTATGGATATGCCACTTTTAGGGCGGCTGTGGGCTGCTATTGTTAGGCTGGAAAGGGCCAAATAACGATGGCCCTTTCCACCCTAATATTATCAGCCCCCAGTTGTCTGCTGCACCTTGGCTGGTATTAAAAAAATGAGGGGATCCCACGTCATTATTTTTTTTTTTTTTTAATAAATCAAACCCTAAAAAAAAAAAAGTGTGCGATCCCCTCTATTTTTCATAACTAGCCAAGGTACAGCAGACAGCTGAGGATTGCAGCTGCTGCTGTTCCTGTACTGTATATGAAAAATGGGGGGACCCCATGTTTTTTTACCCCCACGCCCCCCCAACAAAAAAAAACAGCTAACCAAGCTGGCTATTCCTCTATCAAGCTATTCTGTTATTTCTTTCTATGTATTCTTTCTGTTCTTTCTTATTATCTAATCTAAATGTTCTTATTATCTATCTATCCATCTAGCTATTCTTTCTATTTTTTACTATCTATCATGTATTCTAGCTATCTATCCATTATCCTTTCCTATCATATTTCGTTTCTCCTTCAAAAAAAGCTGTGAGAAAAAACGCACTAAAAACGCACCTACATTACAAGCGTTTTTGGGACATTTCCAGGCTCACTCTGACAAGGTGCAGTTTTGGTTGCAGTTTGTGTGCAGAAAAAAACTGCAGCGTGCGCATGTAGCCTTATGACAATACAGCACAGAATAGCTTGCAAAAAATGTTTGCGCTTATGTCGGACAACTCCTTTAAAGTAAAAAAATTGAATAAAACTAATGTACCTCAAAAAGAAAGCTTTCAAAAATATAACATTGACTAAAACAATTCTAAAATGACGGAAAAATAAGCATTAGGCTATGTGCGCACGTTGCGTACAAGCCCTGCAGAAATTTCTGCAGCGATCTGAAGAGCACATGTGCGCTTTAGATCGCTGCAGAAATGTCCGTAGTGAGCGCCGATTCCATGCGCTCTGCCTGCAGCTCCTGCCATAGACCGTGCAGGAGCTGCCGGCAAAGCGCAGGAAAGAAGTGACATGTCACTTCTTTTTGCGCAGCGCTTCGGCAGTAGCCGAAGCGCTGCGCTCTTAAACGCCACGTGCGCACGGCCCCTGCACAGTCTCCATAGACTGTGCAGGGGACGCAGGACGCATGCAGTTACGCTGCGCTACAAAGCGCAGCGTAACTGCATGTTTTTACGCGACGTGCGCACATACCCTTAGGGCGTCCAAATTGTGAAGACAAAACAATGAAGGAAATCCCAATGTCATAATGTACCACACTAAGTGGATCCTGCCACGTCTGCTTCTATCCCTGCTGAACTGCCTCTGGGGCAGCATGGGTGATATAGGAGGCGTAGAGGCCATGCATGGATTGGTCTCAGGGGCCACACGGCTCTGGAAGCAGAAGCGTCCATCTAGAACCTTCCACATGACTTTTCCTTCTGTCCGTGACTTTTACATTATTTATTTTACAGCTTTGAAATTCAGGGAGAAAATATGCAGAACGCTGTAGACACAATGGAAAAAGGAGAAATGGATGTGCGGGGTGATGAACGGAGTAGAGACCTTTCCACAGGTAACCCTCCTCAATGAAGAGTCGCCATTAAATAACAAAGAGAACAGTCACATTCCCAGCTGCAAGGAGAAAATAAAGTTACATTTTCCCTGCTGCTGCTCGTATACAGTTACCAATGCAGTGCGGGAAACAGTAACAGTTACCGCTCACAGGCTGTCAGCCAACGAACAAGAGGGTTGATTACTGGGCACTCACTATCTAGTGAGTGGTGACTGTTTCAGCCTCTCCCACTGTGCTGGTGACTGAAAGTGAGCAGCTGCTGGGAGAATGTAACTGCATTTTCTCCTTGCAGACACTGTGTCACAATTTCTCCGCTGTCTTGGACGCAGTGAGTGACAATTTTGCCTCTCTATTAAATCAGGACCGTGCCAAGCTGTTAGTTTGTTGAGCGTCAGCTCAACTGTCCAATCTGAAACTGGGAGGTGCTTGGTTTCTTCAGGGGGTTCCCTGTTCTGAGTGATTGATCAGTTACTTAGCTGAGTAGTTAGTTCCAAAACCATGGTATCACGGAGGTGCCGTTGTAACTGGAGAAGGGACCCCCCGAAATGGGCCCTCAGACTAGGGATCTTGTGCTGTCCCTTATCCCAGGGGTAGGCTTGATGGTATCCAGGTCTGGACTGCCAGCGTAACACTAACTCCTGTCCAAACCCTGATCTAACACCCCGTCTCCCACCACCTCCCCCACCGGGAAAGGAGATGCAAACCCCACAAAGGATTGCCACAAAGACCGGAATCACAGGAGCATAAACTGAAGGTATCATCTGCAGTAACAAGTAATATCTCAAACCTTAAATAGGGAGAACACAGCTCAATAGAAATTAGCCCCCCTCTCAAGGAGCCACAAACCACTCCACAGGACTGGAGAACAGTGTAAAAGACTCAGCTGAAGCTGAGCAGCTAGTTTCAGGTTGCTTGTGAACAGTCCGTCGCGGCTCCCTGCGAATGTGGGCCTCGGTTATCTATGCTGTGTTCTGATCTATAGCTGCCAGACCTTGGACCTCCTCTGACCATCCATTTGCCCATATCCGCTATCCTCCTGATATTCTGACCCCAGAGCTGACTATGCCTTTGTCTTTTCCCTTAGTTCACGGCATGCTCTCTTTGTATCTGACCCCAGAACATTTGATAACCCTGCCTCACGGCTTGTCCGTGCAGTGACTAGCGTCACACACTGTTCTAATAAACCAGATAGATATCATTTAAATGCTAGGTACTCAGATTACCACTATATCTGCAGGTAAATAGTATTTTTGTAGCTGCCAGGTTTTCTTTAACTCCTTCTCGATATGTAACATATTATTAGATCCTATTACTTCTTGCGGGCTCAAAAGCGGAGTCTCCATTATTGCCAGCAGATGATGTCTATTCAGTTATTCAGTGGAGGTAAGCTTCACCGGCTGATGTTAACTTTTCGATCTTTGACAGCAGCATTTGCAGCTCGCAGCCTATGGGGTACAATTTTCCACATATCCAACGCCCCCAGCAACATTTATCATTGGGTGCATATGGGTCGCCATAATAGCTGTGGGTTTGCTAAAGACCCCTTGCCCTATATAAGGGTACTCCTATGATCTCCACACCTAGATACATTCCTTCAGTGGTGTAGATTTCAAAATGAGATAATTTTTGGGGTGTTTCCACTGTTTAGGCACATCAAGGGCTTTACAAACGTGACATGACATCCTCTATTTCAGCCAATTTTGTTCTCCAAAAGTCAAATTGTGCTCCTTCCCTTCCGAGTCCTGCCGTTGACCCAAGCAATAGTTTTACACCATATATGGGCTATCAGCGTACACATGAGAAATTGCACAACAGAATTACCGTATATGGTCCATTTCCTCATCTTACCCTTGAGAAAATGAAAATTTGTGGGACAAATTAAAATCTTTATTTTTTTCCTTCCACATTGCTTTAATTTCTGTGATGCATCTAAAGTGTACTTTGGAATTGCATTACTGCTGTAGGAATATTACAAAAAAGGGATAAATACATTGCTAACATGAAAAATGAGTAAAAAGACATAGGTATTGCATTACTGCTTCAGAGATATTTGCAAAGAGAGATTCTTAGCTTATGTACTGGCCAATCCATATGAGCCCGATAACCTCGACAAGGTGATCTCATTATATTGGGAACCTAACCTTAAATGCCTCTATATGTGATTAAACATCTGCATGTCTGCTTCTTGGCTAAATAAGATGGTGGACACACCCTGGCTATAGGGTGGAGTGCTTGGTCAGGTGCTTGTCAAGGTTATCGGTCTTACATGGATTGGTAAATACATAAACTAAAAAATTGTTTAAAAGAACTGAAGTCCTCAGTGGTTGATACCTTTTTAATGGCTAACTGAAAAGATGGAACTAAAGACACTTCTGAAGAAACGTGCACAACTGGACAGCGACATATTTTTCTTATCCAAATGCAAAAAGGAGAATCTGATCCCCCAAAGGACTCTGGATTACAAATCCAATTCTACATACCTACAATACCCATTATGCACAAAAGCTTTGTCACAGGACTTCTGAGAGACTAAAGCCTGCTGTATACGTTGCAATTTCGCATACGATATCGTATGTGATTTGCAACGCCCCCATCGTATGTGCGGCACGTTCAATTTGTTGAACGTGCCGCACAAACGATTAACCCCCATCACACATACTTACCTTCCATACGACCTCGATGTGACCGGCGAACGTCCACTTCCTGGAGTGGGAGGGACGTTTGGCGTCACATCGACGTCACGCGGCAGCCGGCCAATAGATGCGGAGGGGCGGAGCTGAGCGAGACGTAAACATCCCACCTCCTTCCTTCCGCGTTGCTGGCCGGGAGACGCAGGTAAGATCTGTTCATCGTTCCAGGGGTGTCACACACTATGAACTATGAACAATCTGACGTTAAATTCTAGAGAAATGAACGACGTGCGTGCGATGAACGTTTTAACGTTCAATCGGACGTACCTGTCACACGCTACAACATAGCTTACGATGCCGGATGTGCGTCACTTACGACGTGACCCCACGTACACATCGTAAGATATATTGTAGCGTGTAAAGCGGGCTTAAGGAACCACCTTTTGCATGTCTTCTACAGCATCAAGAGTAAAATCCAGAGGGAATTTGAAACCCAAAGGAAGACACTTCCAGAAAGCACAGAGCAAAAAGTACAACAATACTACTACAGACTACAAACTCTTCTGATCCAAAACAAGGAAAAGAAACTACATAGACTGCGCCTCAATTCTGGACTTAATACAAACAGGTTGAGAACAAAGCTAAAACCTGACAACTTGGACAACCACTCCATTCAAGACACAAAAGCATCTAACTGTGTTATCAATCTCTCGGATTATAAAGGAAAGAAAGTGGAACTTGCTGTGCTTTCTAGGGTACTCTCATTTTGTCCTACTAAGGCTCTGTGCGCACTGGGAAGTGGAATTTTCTTGAGAAAATTCCGCATGCCCTCAAAGATTACCGCACCCGCGGTAAAAAACCGCGGGAAACCGCACCCGAAAACCGCATGCGGTTTGCCGCGGTTTGCTGCGGTTTTACCGCGGTATTATTCGCGGTATTGCCGCGGTTTTGCCGCGTGCGGGTTGGGATGTGCTTTATTGCATTCAATGCAATAAAGCATATTGAAGAAAAAAAAAAAAAAGTCATTTAATTCTGAGAGTAGATAGACAGAAGAATAGATAGAGGGATAGATAGATAGACAGAGGGATAGATAGAAGGATAGATAGATGACAGATCGCTGCATTTCCCACGGTCGGCAGTGAGTTCACATTACCGGCCGTGGGAAATGACCGGTAATTACCTCTGCTGCTTTCATTCAGCCTGTGTCTGTGACAGTCGCGGCTGGATGGAAGCAGCGCTGGACGTCGGACCTGGATTACGCCGGAGCTTTGTTTGGGGGGGGTTAATAAAATGGTGAACGAGGCTTGTTTGTTTTATTTAAAATAAAGGATTTTTCGGTGTCTGTGTTTTTTTTCACTTTACTTACGGGTTGATCATGTCAGCTGTCACATAGACGCTGCCATGATCAAGCCTGGGGTTAATGGCGGTGGTCCCCCATCACCATTAACCCCTTGTATTACCTTGCCACCACTGCTACACGGTGGCAAGAAGAGCCGAGGACACGCCGGTATTGTCGCATATTGCATGCGACAGTGCCGGGGCAGCTGCGGCTGATATTCTCGGCTGCCGGAGGGGGAGTGAGGCGGGGGACATTAACCCTGCCCCTCTCCCTCCCCAGCCTGAGAATACCGGGCCGCCGCTGTGTGCTTACCTCGGCTGGAAGGTAAATATGCAGCGGAGCCCACGTTCTTTTTTTTCTATATTTCCGTTTTCTTTCTATGTGTGTTCTATGTGTCTGTGTCTATGTGATCTATGTGTCTGTGATGTCTGTGTCTGTGATCTGTGTGTGTGTTTACTCTGCACGGCTTCCTCTTCCTGTAATGACATCACTTCCCTGCAAAACCGCAAGCAAGTGATGCACATTACCGGAGGTAAACCGCAAAATACCGCAGGGAATAACGCAGGAAAACGCAGTGAACCGCACAGAATTTGCTGCCTGCGTTATTCCCTGCGGGATTTCTTGATTAACATTGAGTCAATGGAGTAAAATCCCGCAGCGCTGTGCGGAAAAGAAGTGACATGCACTTGTTTTTGCTGCGGGATTCCCGCAGCAAAACATGCAGCTGTCAAATTCCGCCCAGTGCGCACAGGATTTTTTTTCTCCATAGGATTTGCTGGTGATTCACTGCAGAGATGTTATGAACATTTTCTGCAGCGAAACATGCAGCAAATCCGCGGCAAAATCCGCGAAAAATCCGGTAAGTGCGCACATAGCCTAAAGCTCTAGACAAAACAACTCTGCAGCAACATGGAAGATTACTTCAGGAGACTACGTCTGAGGGAATATTTTAACGATGCAGATGTTTCAGAATCCACCCAGACTGAAGGAAGACGGATCTTGACAACCAGGAAAAGGTCAGATTAGACACCTCCACCAGAACACAACCCTTATTTGGATAACTATATAGACCCTTTCAGACATTTGGTAAAATCCACTATCCTAGACACACACAGGAGGCAACGATCCAACATCAGTGCCCAGGAAAGAAGGGCCATAAAATCTTTGAAAACCAACAAAGAAATCATTATTAAACCTGCAGACAAGGGGGGTGCAATAGTCATGATAAACAAATCAGACTACATGAATGAAGCACGTAGACAACTGATAGACACACGCTACTATAAAAAATTGGAGTCTGACCTTACACAGGACTATTATAAGGAACTTAAGAAGTTGGTCTCTTGTCTGCCTGACATATCCTCAACAGCTGATGAACTGATACCGGTAAGTCCAAGACTAGGCACATTCTACATGCTTCCCAAAATTCACAAATCTGGAAATCCAGGACGACCCATCATTTCATGTGTGGGCACTGGGCACCCTCAATGAACAAGTCTCTGGATGGTAGAGGGTATCCTTAAACCCTTGGTAAGGGATACATCCAGGACACTATTGACCTATTGAGAAAACTATCAGCAATAGGTTCTCTACCACAGGGAACCATCCTTGCCACCATGGATGTGGAATCCTTGTACTCTAATATTCCACACCAGGATGGATTGAATGCCTGCAAAGTCTTCCTGGAAAATACAGGAACTGATGCCGATTCTGTAGTGAAGCTTACAAAATTCATCCTCATCCATAATTACTTTGCATTTGACAATAAGATATATCTACAGGAGACTGGGACTGCAATGGGAAGCAAAATGGCACCACAATATGCAAAGCTTTTCATGGCCAAGCTTGAGAGTGACTTTTCATCCTTTTGTCCTATCATGCCTCTGGCCTCCTACCGTTACATTGACGATATTTTAATCATCTGGACAGAGTCTGAGGAGCAGCTGAAGACCTTCCATGAACACTTTAATCCGTTTCATCCCACCATCAACCTAACACTCAACTACTTCTGCACTGAAATCATCTTCTTGGACACCATCATTAAACTACGGAACAATGAAATAGAGACATCCCTGTAGAAGAAGCCAATTGACCGTCCAACATACCTGAAATGGGATAGTTTTCATCCAAAACACATAGCCTGGCTGTATACAATAGTTTATCAGGTACAATTGGATATGTTCCAACAGTACAGATAAAGACAATCACCTTGAGGGCCTCAGAAAGACCTTTATGAATCAAGGCTACCACTTAAGAACCATTGAAAACCAGATTACAAGAGCCACGAGAATATCAAGAAACCATCTCCTACATTATAAAACTAAAGAAGAAAACAATTGGGTCCCTCTTGCAATCACAATCCACATCTGGAGGTGTTAAGAGGAGCTACACGGAAACTACAACCATTAGTGCAAAAAGATGCCCAGTTAAAATCTATTTTTCCAGCCTCCCCACTTCTGTGTTTTAGACAGCCCCCAAATCTAAGAAGCTTCATTGTCAGAAGCTCCCTGTTCTCTCCAACAACTACAAGAACACTTCCCTTCAACCAGAAAAAAATGTAAGACCTGTCCATTTATATTGACAACGGACAAGATAAAGATTCCCAGATCACATCAGGACTACAAGATCCCAGGTATCTTCAGCTGCACCACAACCAATGTGGTGTACTTAATTATATGTACTAAATGTCCAACTGGGGTCTTTATGTAGGGGAGACAGGACAACAGCTCAGGACAAGGATGAATTCTCACCGCCACATTATTAGAGAAAAAAGGATAGATCTACCTGTGGCCAAATATTTTTGTAACCCAGACCACAGCATCATGGACATGAAATTGCTGGTATTGAAAGGTAACTTCAAGTCCCATAGAGATAGGAGACTATGGGAGTACAAACTTATGATGACCTTTGACACATTCAGAGCAGAAATGATGATTGTGTCTCATGGGTTCATGTCTTTTTACATCAATTAAGAGATGTGCTCCTCAGACTATCCAGGGGCATCACAGCCCTGGATCAGACCTCAATCAGAGGTCAATAAAACTTTCACACTGAACTGCAGCAATATTTATGGCCACAACAGTTTGTCCTCTTGCCATAGTGATAGTTCTGCTTCACATAACTTGTTTTATTTACTGCCCCATTCTATGTCCTGTTGTGTATAAATATGTGACTCTTCAGATTGTGTTATATTGAGCCTGATGAAGAGACCTGAGTAGTCTCGAAAGCTTGCTATTATTACCATCTTTTCAGTTAGCCATTAAAAGGTATCAAGCACTGAGGACTTCAGTTCTTTTAAACAATTTTTTTTCTCTACTGGCTAACACTGTACAAAGATCTATTTTACCTGTACATAAACGAAGAATCTCACTTTGCAAATATCTCTAAAGCAGTAATGCAATGCCTATGTCGTTTTACTCGTTTTTCTCATTACCTATGTATTAATCCCTTTTTTCTAATATTTCTACAGCAGTAATGCAATGCCAAAGTATCCTTATATTATTGAGTGCCACTGGATATGCTTTTGTAGATATGTTTTATTGAATGTCGTTTTGAGCACTTCGAAGGGTGCAGTTTTTAAAATGTCATTTTGGGTATTTACTGTCACATAGGCCTTTTAAAGTAGAACACTACACACTTTGGAATTTGTATGGATTTATGTGTGTCTGTGTATGTTTGAGGTTATATTATTAAAAGCTTATAACTTCAATTTTATTTATGGCAGATGACTGTACCAGGAGTCCCACACAGAATGCTAAGGGAAGTGAAAGTAACAAAGAAGCAAAGCCATATTCATGTTCAGAATGTGAGAAATGTTTTTCTAAGAAATCAAATCTCATTACACATGAGAGAATTCACACAGGAGTGAAGCCATATTCATGTTCAGAATGTGGGAAATGTTTTGCTTGGAAATCAAATCTCATTACACATGAGAGAATTCACACAGGACAGAAGTCATATTCATGTGCAGAATGTGGAAAATGTTTTGCTCAGAAATCAAGTCTTGTTACACATGAGAGAATTCACACAGGAGAGAAGACATATTCATGTGCAGAATGTGGAAAATGTTTTGCTCAGAAATCAAATCTCATTACACATGAGAGAATTCACACAGGAGAGAAGTCATATTCATGTGCAGAATGTGGAAAATGTTTTGCTCAGAAATCAAGTCTTGTTACACATGAGAGAATTCACACAGGAGAGAAGACATATTCATGTGCAGAATGTGGAAAATGTTTTTCTCAGAAATCAAGTCTTGTTACACATGAGAGAATTCACACAGGAGAGAAGCCATATTCATGTTCAGAATGTGGGAAATGTTTTGCTGTAAAACCAAATCTTGTTAAACATTTGAGAATTCACACAGGAGAGAAGCCATATTCATGTTCAGAATGTGAGAAATGTTTTGCTCATAAATTGGCTCTCATTACACATGAGATAAATCACACAGGAGAGAAGCCATATTCATGTTCAGAATGTGGGAAATTTTTTTCTCAGAAATCAAATCTTGTTACACATGAGAGAATTCACACAGGAGTGAAGCCATATTCATGTTCAGAATGTGGGAAATGTTTTGTTTTAAAACCAAATCTTGTTAAACATTTGAGAATTCACACAGGAGAGAAGCCATATTCATGTTCAGAATGTGAGAAATTTTTTTCTAAGAAATCAAATCTTGTTACACATGAGAGAATTCACACAGGAGTGAAGCCATATTCATGTTCAGAATGTGGGAAATGTTTTGTTTTAAAACCAAATCTTGTTAAACATTTGAGAGTTCACACAGGAGAGAAGCCATATTCATGTTCAGAATGTGGGAAATGTTTTGCTCAGAAATCAGATATTGTTATACATGAGAGAATTCACACAGGAGAGAAGCCATATTCATGTTCAGAATGTGGGAAATGTTTTAATCGGAAATCAAATCTTATTACACATGAAACCATTCACACAGGAGAGAAGCCATATTCATGTTCAGTATGTGGGAAATGTTTTGCTCAGAAATCAGATCGTGTTACACATGAGAGAATTCACACAGGAGAGAAGCCATATTCATGTTCAGAATGTGGGAAATGTTTTGCTCAGAAATCAGATCTTGTTACACATGAGAGAATTCACACAGGAGAGAAGCCATATTCATGTTCAGAATGTGGGAAATGTTTTAATTGGAAATCAAATCTTATTACACATGAGACCATTCACACAGGAGAGAAGCCATATTCATGTTCAGAATGTGGGAAATGTTTTGCTTGGAAATCACTTCTTATTAGACATGAGAGAATTCACACAGGAGTGAAGCCATAGTCATTAATAGATTGTCTGTTTTAGTAAATAGTAAAAGTCTATTAATATCTGTTAACAAAGAGTTCATTTTATGTCATTACGGTTGTGTACTTTTTATAATGGATCATTTAAAAATAAAATAAAAAATAAATCTTTATTTTTATATAGCGCTAACATATTCCGCAGCGCTTTACATACATCAGGAACACTGTCCCCATTGGGGCTCCCAATCTAAGGTCCCTATCTTTATGTCTTTGGAATGTGGGAGGAAACCGGAGTACCCGGAGGAAACCCACGCAAACACGCGGAGAACATACAAACTCCTTGCAATTGTTGTCCTTGGTGGGATTCGAACCCAGGACCCCAGCGCTGCAAGACTGCAGTGCTAACCACTGAGCCACCGTGCCGCCTGTTTACAAATTATTTTTTACACATTTTTCATTTGATAGAGAATTTTTTTTTTTTTTTTGTTATAGCCAAGCTGTACGCTTTATTCATCCATTTGTATATTGCTTGAATGAGAGCAGAATCCATTTTGTTAAATCTACACTCCATTTTGTCTTTGTGTAAGAGCCTGTACTGTGTCTCCCCTGGTGTAATGCAGCAGAGACCCCTCTGTTTACTTTAGATAAGGACTTGTATAGTTTCAGTTTCTTTGTTAAAAGTGAAGTTCAGAGGGGGCGTGTCCTGACATGGAAGCGTGAGGACGCTGGATTCCAGAGCTCCTGCGCCCACAGCCAAATTTTATTAGATCCTGTAGTCCCCACTTACCCAGGATGGCCCCCAAGAAGAGACCGGGGGTAGCGCCCGCCTCTGCCTCCCCGGTGACGAGCCAGAGACCCCAGGGGAGCCTCACAAAGTTCCTGACGGCGCCGAGCTCTGATCCTCCGCAGGCGGCCCGGAGCAAGATGGCGCCAGCGGGCGCGTGGCGTCCTCCAGCGGGGGATTCCCCAGGTGCAGCTCGGCACTCTCCCACAGCCTGTGAAGCAGTGCAGGGGATCAGCGGTGGAGAGAAACGGAGGACAGAGTCGGCGGTGAGACTGGACGGAGCGGGCCCAGGTACAGAGGACTGGAGGAGGGGGGAGGCTGCTCAGCCTGCCTCACAGCACGCTGCTGTGGATAGAGAGGGGGCCCTGGGTGGATCACCAGACCCGGGTATACCTGCCATGCTCTGCACACAGAGAACAATAGAGAAGGGGTTTTATGCCGCGCTGTTCATCAGGAAGGAGGACAAAGAGATGGTCAATGTTCCTTTATTGTAGCTTGTTGTCTACGCGTTTCAGGAGCTCTGCTCCCTTCATCAGGACATACAGTACAAAAAAAACGAGATATGTTTTTTTTGTACTGTATGTCCTGATGAAGGGAGCAGAGCTCCTGAAACGCGTAGACAACAAGCTACAATAAAGGAACATTGACCATCTCTTTGTCCTCCTTCCTGATGAACAGCGCGGCATAAAACCCCTTCTCTATTGTTCTCTGTTATCAACCACGGGGGCTGCAGCAGACTTCATCTCTACAAAATAAGCTTTTATAGTAGTTGTGACTGTCACAACTACTGAAGGTGAGTGCATTCCCTTTAATTTTTTCCCGGATATATACCGGGTAAGACCCTATTGCGCTTTTTCTTTCCACAGTTTATTTCGCTTTATGCTCTGCACACAGGGGACCCCGGGGCACACGGAGCCTCAGGCTATATTAAACAACCTGCACTCTGGCCCCCCACAGGGGGACATACAAGCCCTAAGAGAACTTATTTTGGCCCTCCCCAGCAAGAAAGATCTGGAGGACGTTGTGGCTAGAATTGAATCCTCCCAGCAGATGGCGCTGTCTGCCCTGAGGGAGGAAATGGTGGTACTGGAGGACAGAATTGAGGCCACAGAGCAGGCTCAGGAGTCCCTGGAGAGCAGAATGGAGAGGATTGAGAGAGACTGTGAGTCATCCAATGCCCGCATCAGAGACCTTGCCCTGCTCTTGGATGACCAAGAGAACAGAGGCAGAAGAAATAATATCAGGCTGAAGGGTATACCGGAGGACTGGCCCCAGGAACTCCTGCGTACTAAAGTCTTAAACATCTTCAACCGGGTCACTGATCGCCCCTCGGAGGCTACCTACCTCTTCGACAGAATTCACAGAGTCGCAAGGCCAGGCCCTAGATCTGTCCCCTCCTCTAGAGATGTACTATGTCGTTTGCATTATTATGGAGACAGAGAAAGGATCCTACAGGGAGCTTGGTCATACGGACCTGTGGAGATGGATGGGGCCATGGTGAAGTTATTTCCTGATGTCTCCAGCCACACACTATATATGAGACGCCTGCTTCATCCTCTCCTGCTTGGCATCAAAGAAGTGAACGCCTCATATAGATGGGGCCATCCCTTCCATTTGATAGTACGCAAGGGGGACTCCGTGTTCTTGCTGAGGAGGCACTCGGAGCTTCCGAATCTTTTTGCCTTCCTGGGAATACCAGACTGCTCAATTCCGGACTGGATGGAGTGGGAACCCCAGGCACCCCCGGGGCTGCGGAGGAGGAAGGGAGGCACCCGTCCTACCCAAAGCGGTGATCCTTGAGGGGCATGGCATGTACCGGGTGCTGCTGGGAGGAAGGAGTGGACCAAGCTATGAGACGGAGGTGCTTTCGATGGGAGACGGAGTCAAAGAACTGGGAGCTGGGAGGCTCTCTTACGTCTCTATGACCCCTAAGCAGGAGTCCTGGCCTTGGGCTAGTTTTTCTGGACATAGTTTATTGACTTAAGTTTTTGAAAATCCTATTTCTATGGCAATGACTAGTTTAGGATTGGGGGTGGGGGGGAATGTTTTTCTTTACTGCGTTCGTCCTGGGTGGTGGGGTGTGTGGGTGGTTAATCGGCTGATCCTCCCTCGTCGTCGGGGAGAAGGGTCATTTAGTACTAATAAGAGGGGCGCGGGTCTGCGCTCTGGCCGCATGTCAGTTATTGTCCCTATCTTTTCCTTAGTAGTCCCTGGGCTGGTCCCTGGTACTGCGAGCGGCAGTCCTGCTGCTTTTGCACTTTCTTGTTCTCTTCTCTGAACTTCTTGCCTTTCTCTCTTCCCCCTGCTAAAGGGTCTCTGCTACTTCCTCCCTTGTCAATACCTTTTCTTCCCCCCCTCTCTTTTTACCAGCTCCCCCCCCCCTTTTTTTTTTTTTCTTCCCCTCTTCTTTCTTTGTTTGTTTCTCTAGGGTCTCGCGACAGAGAATGGCGAAACAGAGGCAGGCCGAACTGCGGGTGGGCTCACTGAATGTCAAAGGCCTTCATAGCCCTGAGAAACGGTCTATCCTACTGAACCTTCTCTGGAAAAACCGAATCCAAGTAGCCTTCCTCCAAGAGACACACTACTGTGAAGCTAAACCTTACAGACTCTCGGACAGAAGGTACCCCATAGTGCACCACTCACCCTCCCCTGATCCTAGATTTAGGGGCACGAGCATCCTTATGTCTAGTACGCTCCCTTGGGAATTGTTGGACTCTCAGACAGACGACCAAGGTAGGCTTATGATGCTCAAGGGACGCATTGCAACTCAGACATTTACATTCGTGGCAGTATACTTGCCTAATGCGGGCCAATGTCCCACCTTGCTGCGTTACCTTGAGAAGATAGAGGAATTCTCGGAGGGCACTCTGGTTCTCGGGGGTGACTTTAATGTAGTGTTGGAACCGTTGAGGGACAGTTCAAAGGGGGTGTCCGGTATGCCACACATGACGCTGCGCCGGATGAGACGGGGACTACATGACCACCAACTGATAGACACTTGGCGATTGCTGCACCCATCAGACAAAGACTTTTCATTTTATTCTGCAGCGCACGACTGCTATTCTAGGTTGGACCTCTTTTTTATTAAACATGGGGACCTACACTCTCTGGTGGATGCTTCAATTGAGTGCATATCTTTCTCTGATCACGCCCTGATCACGGTCACTCTGTCTCTTGGATGTCCCATCGGGAGGCAGGGTCAGTGGATATTGAACACCTCGCTACTCAATGAGCCTGTGACAATGCAAGAAATAAGGGAGGCCTTGACGGAATACTTTGGCTGTAGTGGGAGGGAGGGCGTGTCCCCCAACATTGTGTGGGAAGCTCACAAATGTGTTGTGAGGGGATTATTTATCAAACATGGGGCCCGTCTGAAAAGGGAACGGGAAGCTGAGGTTACATCTCTCCTAGCAGACATAAGGGAGTTGGAAGCAGTACACAAGGGGTCTCTGGGAGGGAACGTGGGTGCCAATCTGGCCAGGAAGAGGGAGGAGCTCAGGTCCCTGTTATATCAAAAGGCCAAGGGAGTGCTAGCTAAGTGCAGGCGGCATTTCTATGAATATGGCAATAAAAGTGGCAGGACCCTGGCTAGAGCCCTCCGGACACAGAGGGCGAGGGGCTATGTTCCTAGAGTGCACATTTCTGGCGACAGGTGGGCCACTCTTCCGAAAGACATTGCCTCCGCCTTTAAAGACTTCTACTCCTCTCTCTACTCAATAGATGGGGGGCGGTCTGAGAGGGCCAGGACGGAACTACGGCAGCGTATCCAGAAGTACATTTCAAACTCCGGTTTGAAACACCTTAAACCGGAGGATGCGGACGCCCTGGAAAGACCCATCTCAGAGGAGGAGTACTGGGCTGCAATTAAAAATTCCCCCACTGGTAAGGCCCCTGGCCCAGATGGCTTCCCCCTGCTTTACTACAAAAAGATGGGCTCCATGCTGCTCCTCCCATTTCTCTCTGCCTTTAACAATATCTCACTCTCCGAAAAAGTCCACTTGCCGAGAGACTCTCTGGCCGCTAATATAGTAGTCATCCCTAAAGAGGGTAAAGACCCTACCTCTTGTTCTAGTTACCGACCCATCTCCCTCCTCAACACAGACTTGAAGCTCTTCACCAGAATATTATCATAGAGACTCTCTCCATTGCTGGGGGGGATTATCCACCCGAACCAGGCTGGGTTCATGATGGGAAGGGAAGCGAGGGACAACACCACTAAGGCGTTGAACTTAATCCACAGGGCTAATTCGGAAGGGTTGCCCCTGATGCTCCTGTCAACCGACGCAGAAAAAGCGTTCGACAGAGTCAATTGGATATTCATGGAGGAGGTTCTGCGGGAGGTGGGGTTGGGGAGGATGATGCTCAGGTGGATATGCTCTTTGTATAGTAACCCCTCTGCCGCGGTCAGGGTGAACGGTCTCCTTTCAGATAGATTTCCCATTCTTAACGGCACAAGGCAGGGATGCCCCCTCTCACCCCTGATCTTTATCCTGACCCTGGAACCCCTGCTTAGCCGAATTAGAGGTAACATTGACATTTCCGGCCCTATAGTTGCTGGTTCCACCTACAAAATTGCGGCGTTCGCGGACGACTTACTTTTCTTTATTACCAACCCTCGGGTCTCCCTGCCCAATCTACTGAGAGAGCTGGAAACATACTCCTCTTTTTCTAATTTTAGAATTAACATGTCAAAATCGGAGGCTATGAATGTATCTCTCCCCCAAGATCATGTTATTTCGCTACAATCTGCGTTCGGGTTTAAGTGGGCTAACCACTCTCTGAGGTACCTGGGGGTCCAGCTGGCTGCGGACACTAGCCAACTATATAAGCTGAACTATCTCCCTCTCCTGCAGTCCATTAGAACAGACTGCGCAAATTGGGCGAGGGGCCTCTTCAGATGGTTTGGGAGATGTGCAATATTGAAGATGAATATATTACCACGACTTCTATACCTCTTCCAGGCCCTGCCAATTAAGATCCCGAGCTCTTTCTTCAAGGAATTGGCCTCACTATATACTAAATTTATCTGGGCGAATAAGCCGGCGAGACTTTCCCGTTCCCTACTGTGCAGACCTAAGTGTAAGGGAGGGCTGGGAATACCTGATATGAAAAAATATTACTGGGCCACACATATGGTTAGGGTTCTGGATTTGTGCCGCCACTCTAGGATGAAACCATGGGTCGCCCTGGAACAGAGCTTCTCGGAGGTACATTTACCGGCCATGCCTTGGCTCGTAAGCTTTTTCCCGACTACTTTGAGATCTAACCCCACTATTGGCGCTACTCTGGAATGCTGTTCGAGGGGCGAGGTTCGGCGCCTCCTCCTGCCGTTGCCTTCCCCCATGTCACCAATTATAGGAGATCCGGATTTCCGTCCTAGCCTTTCGGACCCAGTTTTTCGAGCTGGGTACAGAGGGGCAGATTCAGAGCTTACCAGCTGGGAGGGGAGGGTGACTGGCTATCTCTTTCGGATATTTGTGGTCTCTTGCCTCCGGACCCCCTGGGGACATGGAGGGCCATGCAGTTGAGGCATTTCATGAGCTCCCTTCCCTGCTTCGCCCGGTACGCTGGGCCTCCCACAAGATTCGAAAAATTGTGCTTGGGAGAGGGGGCCCTGCGGCACTCACTTTCCCTGGCATACAATTTGCTATCAGACCCGGGAGATTTGCCCACCCCGGTCTATTTGCGGCAGTGGGAAAGGGACCTAGGGACGGCTCTATCTGACACGCAACGAAACAACGTCCTAATGATGGCACATAAAACCTCGATCAGTTCCAGACTGTTGGAGGCCAACTTCAAACTGCTGACTAGGTGGTATAGAGTCCCGACTAGACTTCATAGGATATTCCCCTCAGTCGACCCCGTTTGCTGGAGGTGTGGCTCAGGGGAGGGTGATTACGTGCACATCTTTTGGTCCTGCCCTTCCTTGCAACGGTTTTGGTCAGAAGTGAGGGAGGTAATTAGACTGGTGACCGGCACGGTTGAGACATTGGGTCCGGAACTGTTTATCTTACAGCTTTCGGAACTCCCAGCTCCTAGATACAAGCGCTCTTTGCTTAGATTTCTGGTAATGGCTGCCAGGTCTTGCATCCCGCTTGGCTGGAAGTCTTGTACCCCCCCACACTGACACAGTGGGTTTCAAGGGTTAACGACCTAAGGCACATGGAGGACCTGACATCCTCTCTCAATGACAGACAGGAAGATTTTCATAGGACTTGGTTTCCATGGTTGGAGTTCACTTACTCGGCGGAATACGCCAGATTACTCTCTGTTCCACGGCTGCTGTGAGGCTCTGGGGAAACACTCTCCCCCCCCCCCTTTTTTTTTTTTTCTCTCCTCTGCCCCTTTCCTCTTCTTTCTTCTCTCGCTCTCCCTTCTTCTCACTTCTTTGTCCCCTATCTTCCCCTATTCTCCCCTCCCCCCTATTCCCCTTTCTACCTCTTTCTCTTAACCTGTTCTAAACTCTTTTCGGGCTTTGCTCTCTCTTTCTATGTTCTGTATTCTACCCTTGTTGGGTTGGTTCATAAAAGGATTAAATTGGGCCTGACTCGAGCAGTTGCAGTGACTACATATGTACAGGGGTGCGGAAGGGTGGGCTACATGTCAATGTTAAATATTTGAAATCTGTTATTCTGCTCTTTGTGGAGCAGGTGTTACTTTGTATGTTCTCGAGTCGGTCTTTAAAATAAAGAATTTAAAAAAAAAAAGTGAAGTTCAGGAATGTGAAACTAAAAGTTTATATAGTCTTATTGAAATTAGTGATGATGATGTAATCTTTTATTTGTTTGAGACAAAGGGAGAGCTACTTCTGATACTTTATTGTTTCAGAGGGGTGTCTTCTATACATACATACATGATCTTTATAATTTAATTAGGACCACTCACGCAAAATCTTATATGTCCCATGCTGATTGGCAACAATAAATCTGGTGCCTGAACAGCGACCCACTATTTTTGAGAACCGCTGATCCAACCACCTTGCCTTCCTCAGAAAGACAACTCAAGTTGTATCAAAAGGTAAGAAGCTTATTCTCACTATATTCGAATTTGATACGTGGACAATTTAGCAAATTTTCCCACCTGCAAAGAATGGAGAGGGCTGTAATTATTATTGTAGGTAACTTCAACTGTGACAGAATAAAGAAACAATACAGAAAATTACATTGCATGATCTTTAAATAATGAATTTAGATTTTATTACGTTAAATAAGTATTTGATACAATGGAAATACAGCACTTAGCAATTGGTACAGAAACCTTTGTTTGCAGTTAGGCTAGTTTCACACTTGCGTTGAACGGCATCCGTTGCATTGCGTTGTGTGACGGATGCCTTGGAAATAGTGTGATAATAAAGGCAACGGATTTGTCACGAACAGCCAGGGAAGTCACTCAGAAATCTGCAGCTGTTCACTGATTTGTCACACACGACTACTCTCTAGCGCCACCCTTGTCTGCAGGCCACTTTTGGTACTGCAGGACAATGCATAAGATCGGGCTGCTGAGCTGATAATGCCAAATATTGGAGGTCTCACAGCAAGGGTAAATGTATATATCCCCGATTCCTGCTAATGGAATATTTATATATCTCGGTACCCTTAATGATAGCACTCCAATAATTCTATGCAATACAATTACGCTGCCACCACCCAGACTTTCTACAGGTAGCTGGGGACCCGTTTCAGATAGCATAAGGCCCTTCGGGTTTTTGGATTCGTATATAAAGCATAAGGAAAGAAACTCTTACATTTTTTATATATTTAATCCGAAAATAGGCAATGTTTAAAGAATATACAAGAATTTACAAAAGGGAACAATACACATTATGGCATAGACAGTTACATTAAAATAAAAGGTATAAAAGTTAAACTTACTAAGCTTGTGCCATAGAAGTGACGTCTGCTTAGGGAGTGGAGGGAACTCCAAGAGAAGAAGATGTTATAATCGGCCAGCATCACCCTTCATGATGCCCTCCAAAGTACTGACTGACTGGCCCCCCGAGAGGGCCAGTTCCTATTATGCCTTAGGTGACCCCCCTTCTCTGTGACATCATTTTACAATCTTTGTGGGCTGTGCTTGAGATGGTTACAAAGCTTCTTAATTCTAGGATTTTTCATATCTTTGCTCCTGGGCCACTCAGGTGCAAGATATTAGCGTCATATTTAATATCTCGATTTTTCATTTACATTGATACCAAACACAACGCCTCTAGTACAATTTTACTGGACAATACTAATTTTTCGTGATTCCGGCGATTCCCCAGTAGAACTAGACGGTGCGTTGGCCTCAGCACTCCACAGGGATTCTGGAGATATGTTTTTCATTTTTCTGGCATTAACACAGCCCTTAAAACCTGCTTTGGAAGTTTTCCCGCCAATATAACAAAGAATTGTCTTTCTCTGAATCTTTTGGCTTTAGTTCTACCATTACCCAAAGTCATAAATACCTTAAGCTTCCAGGCCAATCAGATAATCGTCATTACGACCTGTGGCTGGTGAAGAAGAGGAGGGGGATGAAGACCCTTCAACAGTTCTAAATGACAGGATTCCTGTGAAATAACGCGTTGCGTTAACTTTTCTAGCCGAGAGAGAGCGCCCCCATCATCACGGCACACGCAGGCACTATCGCACTCATCATCATGGCACATTCAGGCACTACCACACTCATCATCTCCGCACACGCAGGCACTATCGCACCCATCATCACTGCACACCCACAGGCATTACCTCAGTGACGTCCCTGCTGACAGCGCGACTCAGTTCAGTTACTGCGTGGAGCTGACAGAGAGCGGTCGTGTTCTACGGCTGCTCCTGTCAGCTTCATGTAGCAGAGCTGGATGCGTCGCGGGACCTCGTGGATTACGCTGGACCTGGAAAGGTATTTGGGGGATTTTAATAAAGTGGGGAAAGAGGGTGTTTTTTGTCTTTTATTCCAAATAAAGTATTTTTTCGGGTTTATGTGTTTATGTACTTTCACTTACAGGCTAATTATGGAATGTGTCTCATAGACGCCTGCCATGATTAACCTAGGACAGTGATGGCGAACCTATGGCACGCGTGCCACCAGGGGTACGCTGAGCCCATTCTGCTGGCACGCGTGCTGTCGCCCGATCCTGCAGCTTTGGTCTGCTAGTGCAGTCGCGCCGGCAGATCAAATCTGTGTTGGAGCGGAGGAGACATTTCTCCTCCGCTCTGACACTCCTCCTCCCCCAGGCTGCAGGTGTGTTGCCTAGGAGACGGAGGAGCGTCGGAGAGTGGCGCCGGTGTCGTCTGCTGGCTGCGTGGGATCTGAGGACCCAGCGGCGCTCAGCGGGGGAGCGGGTGCAGGAAGGTAAGTTGTGTGTTGCTTTTTTTTTTTTATAACTTGTGTGCGGCTGTGCCAAGGTGGGGATGGGGGGGCAGCGCCAGCATGGGGTGGGGGAACTCACATGCCAGGGTGGGGGAACGCACATGCCAGCGTGGGGTGGGGGAACGCACATGCCAGAGTGGAGTGGGGGAACGCACATGCCAGCGGGGGGTGGGGGAACGCACATGCCAGCATGGGGTGGGGGAACGCACATGCCAGCATGGGGTGGAGAAGGGGGAACGCACATGCCAGCGTGGGGGAGGGGGAACGCACATGCCAGCATGGGGTGGGGTAGGGGGAATGCACATGCCAGCATGGGGTGGGGGAGGGGGAACGCACATGCCAGCGTGGGGGTGGGGGAACGCACATGCCAGCATGGGGTGGGGGAGGGGGAACGCACATGCCAGCATTGGGTGGGGGAACGCACAGTTCCCTGAAAAATGCCCACAGGAAAATTGCCCACAGGAAAAATGCCCACAGGAAAAATGCCCACATGGAAAATTGCCCACACGGAAAATTGCCCACACAGAATTGCCCACACGGAAAATTGCCCACACGGAAAATTGCCCACACGGAAAATTGCACACATGGAATATTGCCCACATGGAAAATTGCCCACACAGAAAATCGCCAATTGCAGCATCACAATGTTTCAGATCTATGATATTTGAGGTGCAAGGTGAGGATGTTCACATGATAGGTGATAAACTTGTGATTTACAGTTGACCTAGTGCAAAACTGCAAAAATGCTGAAGAACTGTGGTTTGTAGCAACAGTCTGTCATTATCAGCTATAGATAGATACAGTCTGCTCTCATCTCTCACTGATTCTGCCTTAGGATACTTTATACTTGCGTTGAACGGCATCCGTCACAATGCGTTGTGTGACGCATGTCACGGATGCGGTGTAAATAGTGGGATATAAAGGCAACAGATTCCTGTGAAATAACACGTTGCATTAAGCCAAGAGAGAGCCCCCCATCATCACTGCACACACCCCAGCAGTACCGCACTCATCATCATCACTGCACACACCCCGGCACTACTGCACTCCTCATCATCACTGCACACACCCCGGCACTACCGCACTCATCATCATCACCGCACACACCCTGGCACTACCGCACCTATCATCACCGCACACACTCCCGCACTACCGCACCTATCATCACCGCACACACCACCGCACTCATCATCATCACTGCACACACCCCGGCACTACCGCACTCATCATCATCACCGCACACACGCAGGCACTACCGCACTCATCATTATCACTGCACACACCCCGGCACTACCGCACTCATCATCATCACCGCACACACTCCCGCACTACCGCACCTATCATCACCGCACACACTACCGCACTCATCATCATCACTGCACACACCCCGGCACTACCGCACTCATCATCATCACCGCACACACGCAGGCACTACCGCACTCATCATCATCGCATACACACCAGCACTACCGCTCCCTTCGTCACCGCACACATTACCTCAGTGACGTCCCCGCTGACAGCGTGACTCACTTCAGTTGCTGCCTGGAGCTGACAGAGCGGCGGTGTTCTATGGCCGCTCCTGTCAGCTTCATGTAGCAGAGCTGGATGCGTCGCAGGACCTTGTGTGGATTACGCCGGACCTGGAGGGGTATTTGGGGATTAACAAAGTGTTGAAAGAGGGTGGTTTTCATTCTTTTATTCCAAATAAAGTATTTTTTCGGGTGTATGTGTTTATTTACTTTCACTTACAGGTTAATCATTGTGGTTGTCTCATAGACACCTGCCATGATTAACCTAGGACTTAGTGGCAGCTATGGGCTGCTGCCATTAACTCCTTATTACCTCGATTTGCCACTGCACCAGGGCAATTCGGGATGAGCAGGGTAGAGTCCCGGGACTGTCGCATCTAATGGATGCGGCAATTCCGGGCGGCTGCTGGCTGATATTGTTGGGCTGGGGGGCTCCCCATAACGTGGGGCTCCCCATCCTGAGATTACATTCTTTAAATGTGTGACTTTACCTTGGCTGGTATCAAAATTAGGGGGGACCACATGCCGTTTTTTAAATTATTTATTGTACTGCACGATATAGACCTCCCGGCGGCTGTGATTGGTTGCAGTGAGACAGCTGTCACTCAGCATGGGGGCGGGTCTGACTGCAACCAATCATAGGCACTGGTGGGTGAGGGAAGCAGTGAATACTAGATGGAATAATGAGCGGCCGGAATTTTCAAAAGCGGAAAAGCCGCCGGAGCTTTGTGACAACTGTGTAGCGTCACGCCCGTGATCGGTGAGTATGAGAGAGGGGGTGAGACCAGGAGTGATTTTAAACGATTTTGATCGTTCTGCTAGACATGCTGAGCATGCTCAGTAGAACGTGACGGTATCCGTCAGCGGATTCCGCCGCTTAGCACATAGCGGCAGAATCCGCCACCATAGACAATCATTAGACACCTTGGCGGATTCCAACAGAGGTGTGTTATTTTAACGACCCAAAAAATGCTACATGTAGCATTTCCTCCGCTCGACGCAGCGTCAAAATAACGACGCAGCGTCGTCCAGCAGATGTAACGCAGACACTTGCGTTACAGTGCATTGTCAATACAAGTCTTTGGAGAATAGCGCAGTGCGTTAACGGATTGCGCTATTCTCCATAGTGGCAGTGTGCGCTGAACGCAAGTGTGAAAGTAGCCTTACTCCTCCCACCAGCCTAAAACAGCAGCACATGCAGAACCAGCAGCAGTGTGATCCAGAGGAGCAATCACTACTATCTGTACTCACAAAAGTATAACTATTATCTGTTGAGTTACATGGGACTGCAAGTCACATCTAATACATTATCATCTCAGTGGGAGCCCATCAAAAGCAGGGTGCTGTTGGCAGAGATAGTTGGTCCTGAAATCCCCAAAGGCACAGCAGAAAGGTGAGACTGTCGCTTGTACGACCTCGTATTTGTGCTGTAAATGTATGATATGTTTTTTGCAGGGCCGCCATCAGAGCATGACTACTGTGACTGCTGTAGGGGGCCCAGTGAAGAGAGGGGGCCTGGACAGGCCAGGGGTAATTACTTAGCTTTGTTAAGCCCTGGGCAGGCCAGGCCTCCCCTCTTCACCGGGTCCCAGTCACAGCCGTAGCAAAGGGGCTCTGCTGTTTCAGCCACTGCGCACACACACACTGCTAAAACAAGGCCGTAAACAAGGCGCATGGAGCAGAGCAGGGAGGCGGCGCGTCATCCCGCAGCCCATGTGATGAGGTCATCACTCTGCGCCTCATCACAGTGCTGCGGGCAACGCGGAGGTGGCGAGGACACGGCATCCGGCGGGGAAAGGTAGGCACTCGGTGAGCTGAACACAACCGGTGATGGGGGGCGGGGGCGCCCCTGCCTTGCTTTAGCTGAGGGGTTGGAACCACGGGCCTGCAATGACTTTTTCTGTGCAGATTCCCGGGGCCGCAGTGCTCCGGTGCTTACATACAAATGTGGTTGGGACTGTGTGAGCGGGTTTAGCTGTGTGCCTGGAGTCCCCCCTCTGTTGTGTGCCTGCTCTCCAGTGAGGTCAGCCCCCTAATGCTGTGTACAGCCCCCCCAATGCTGTGTGCAGTCCTCTAGTGCTGCATGTAGCCCCCTCAATGCTATGTGCAGCCCCTCCAGTGCTATGTGCAGCCCCCTAGCACTGTGTGCAAGCCCCCAGTGCTGTGTACATGCTCTCAGTGCTGTGTGCAGCCCACCCAATGCTGTGTGCAGCCCCTTAGTGCTGTGTGCAGCCCCCAATGCTGTGTGCAGCCCCCCAGTGCTGTGTGTCATTCCCTCAGTGCTCTGTGCCACCGCCCCATGCTCTGTGCTGCCCCCCAGGGCTCTGTGCCGCCCGCCAGTGCTCTGTACAGCTCCCCAGTGCTCTGTCTGTGCAGCCCCCTCCAGTGCGGTTTATCACCACCAGTGTTGTGTTCTGTCCAATGCTGTGTACCACCTCCAGTGTTGTTTGCTTCCCCTAGTGATGTCTGTACTCTGCAATTGCTGACCGTGCCACCCAGTGATGTCCATGCCCCCCCCCTAGTGATATCTGTGCCCCCTAGTGATGTCTGTGTCCCCCTAGGGATGTTCGTGCCAACCTAGGGATGTCTGTGCTCACCTAGGGATGTCTGTGCTCACCTAGGGATGTATGTGCCTCCTTAGGGATGTCTGTGTACCCCTCTAGTGATGTCTGTGTACCCCTCTAGTGATGTCTGTGTACCCCTCTAGTGATGTCTGTGTACCCCCTAGTGATGTCTGTGTACCCCACCTAGTGATGTCTGTGTACCCCCCTAGATGTCTGTGTATCCCCCTAGTGATGTCTGTGCGCCCCCCCCCCCCCCTAGTGACGTCTGTAAAGTAATTTTTTTAGGGAACCACTTCTTTTTCTGGAACAACTTCAAGGGTGCTAACACTTTTGGCCGTGTGTATTTGTATGTGTGTATGTATGTATCTACAACATATGTGTGTATATATATATATATATATATATATATATAATATCCAGAGTTGCCTGAGTTGGTAGCTGTCTCTCCCCCACTGTCCCTCTCTCCCAGCCTCACCCTGTCTCCCTGTCTGTCTCTGCCTCTTTCCCTGTCTGCCTCTTTCCCTCTCCCTATCTGTCTCTCTCCCTGTCTGCCTCTCTCCCTGTCTGCCTCTCTCTATTTGTCTCTTTCACTGTCTGTCTCTCTCTGTCTCCCTCTGTCTCTTTCTCTCTCTGTCTCTCTCTCTGTCTCCCCTCCGATATCATATTATCTCACACATAAGCTTCTTATACTAAGAATGTCCTTTGTTCCTATAGCAACCAATCACAGTTCCTATTAATGACCTGTAGCTCCCAGCTCTGTTGACTTTAATGGAGGCAGGATTTTTGGTGAAAAACTAAAGCGTGGGGTTAAATTTTCTCATAAAAACATCCCTGAATCACATGAGGCATCTGGAAAATGTCGTGATTGTAAATGTGACGGTGCGGATTCCTTTAGCGGACATACACACATAGATACATACAGCTTTATATATTAGATTATATATATATATGCACACACACACGTTTTTCCAAGCATGGCGTCAGGAGTGTGGAAGGTTTGAGGGGTGGAGGCAGAGCTGGGGTGCAACCTATGCGGGTTCTCAAGGGGGCCCAGAAATTTTGCCAGTATGGGGTCCTGAAATTCCTAGTGGCGGGCCTGTGTTTTTGCAGTGGTGTAACTAGAGTCCAACGGGCCCCAGTGTGAAATTTGGACCTGCTCCCACCACTCACACATGTTTTTCACATGTATGGGCCTTTAGCATTCTAAGGGCGGCTTGCACACTACGACATCGCAGGTGCGATGTCGGTGGGGTCAAATCGAAAGTGATGCACATCCGGCGTCACTTGCGATGTCGTAGTGTGTAAAACCTTTTTGATACGATGAACGAGCGCAAAAGCGTCGTTATCATATCATCGGTGTATTCTCCGACATTTCCATAATGCTGGTGCAGCGACAGGTACGATGTCGTTCCTCGTTCCTGCGGCAGCACACATCGCTGTGTGTAAAGCTGCAGGAGCGAGGAACATCTTCTACCTGCCTCCAGGCTGCAATGAGAGGGAAGGAGGTGGGCGGGATGGTTACATCCTGCTCATCTCCGCCCCCTCCATTGCTATTGGCCGCCTGCCGCGTGACGTCGCTGTGACGCCGCACGGCCCGCCCCCTTAGGAAGGAGGCGGGTCGCCGGCCAGAGCGACGTCGCAGGACAGGTGAGTGCATGTGAAGCTGCCGTAGCGATAATGTTCATTACGGCAGCAATCACAAGATATCGCACGTACGACGGGGGCGGGGACTAACGCACTCGACATCGCAGCATCGGCTTGCGATGTCGTAATGTGCAAAGCCCGCCTAACGTCTACCAAGACTTATGAACTGCCTCCCTCCCCCTCCTGGTATATATGCCTATCATCCTGGTGAATATGTCCTCATCCTGGTATATATGTCCCAATGCTGGTATATAAGGTCCTCATCCTGGTATGTATGGTCCACGTTGTGTCCATCCTGGTATATATGCCCCCTTCCTGGTATATATGTTCCCATTCTGGTTTGCCGTGTGGGCAACTTTCTGTGTGGGCAACTTTCCATGTGGGCAATTTTCCGTGTGGGCAATTTTCCGTGTGGGCAATTTTCCGTGTGGGCAATTTTCCGTTTGGGCAATTTTCCGTGTGGGTAATTTTCTGTGTGGGCAATTATCTGTGTGGGCAATTTTCATGTGGGCATTTTTCCTGTGGGCAATTTTCCTGTGGGCATTTTTCTGGTCACCGGAACGCACATGCCAGCATGGGGTGGGGGAGGGGGAACGCACATGCCAGCATGGGGTGGGGGAGGGGGAACGCACATGCCAGCATGGGGTGGGAGAACACACATGCCAGCATGGGGTGGGAGAACACACATGCCAGCATGGGCGGGAACACGCAAGCCAGCATGGGGGGGATGACATGCATGCCAGGATGGGGGGGAAACATGCTTGCCAGGATGGGGAACAATGCATGCCAGGATGGGGAAACATGCATGGCAAGATGGGGAAAAATACATGCCAGGATGGAGGAAACATGCATGCCAGGATGGGGAAAACATGCATGCCAGGATGGGGAAACATGCATGCCAGGATGGGAAAACATGCATGCCAGGATGGGGAAACATGCATGCCAGGATGGAGGAAACATGCATGCCAGGATGGAGGAAACATGCATGCCAGGATGGGGAAACATGCATTCCAGGATGGGGAAAACATGCATGCCAGGATGCAGGAAACATGCCACGATAGGGTACATTTACCTGGATGGGGGTAAATTAACCAGGATTGGGAACATTTACCAGGAATGGGGTACATGACGGGATGGGGGAACATTTATAAGGATGGGCAATATGTCAGGATGGGGTACATTTACCAGGATGGGGCCATGATGGGGACTAATATACCAGAATGTAGTAAATATATGTCAGGATGGGGGGCATGTTTACCAGGAAGTGGCCAGGAAGGGGGACATAACTACACAATGAAGGGGAGGGGAGCAACTCGTACATCTTTATGGGTTTTCAAGATGTTCAGACTTTGACATGTAGATGTGGATTACAGGGTGACATCTGATTGCATTCCAGGCTAAAATCTCTGTGTAATATGCTGCAATTTTTTTCCAGAAAGATCAATCCAACTGCTGTGTCTGGAAAGGGCAGGGGCTCAGCTTCAATGTGTGGTAAGCATGCATGAGCGTGATGGCCCCTGCTGAAGAGAAGACTGCAAAGGTAAGGTTACAATCAATTATTTACATAATAGGATTGGTTGGCACTTCGGAAAAAAAATTGGGTTTAGGGCTACAGTTTGGGCACTCGGCCTGTAAAAGGTTCGCCATGACTGACCTAGGACGTAATGGCAGCTATGGGCTGCTGCCATTAACTCCTTATTACCCTGATTGCCACAGCACCAGGGCAATTCGTGATAAGCCGGGTAGAGTTCCGGGACTGTCGCATCTAATGGATGCGGCAATTCCGGGCTTCTACCGGCTGTTATTTTTAGGCTGTGGGGCTCCCCATCCTAAGAATACCAGCCTTCAGCTGTGTGGCTTTAACTTGGCTGGTATCAAAATTGGAGGGGTGGACTGCTCGCCGTTTTTTTTAAAAAAATTTTATTTATTGGACTGCACGATATAGACCCGCCCACTGACGGCTGTGATTGGTTGCAGTGAGACAGCTGTCACTCAGCGTGGGGGCGTGACTGACTGCAACCAATCATAGGCACCGGTGGGCAGGGGAAGCAGTGAATACTAAATGGAATAATGAGCGGCTGGCATTTTCAAAAGACAAGAAGCCGCCAGAGAAGTGTGACAGCCGTGCAGCGCCACGCCGGTGATCGGTGAGTATGAGAGAGGGAGAGACAGACCGACAGAGAGTTGGAGACCGAGAGAGAGCGAGACCAGGAGTGCTTTTAAACTATTTATAACGTTCTGCTGGACATGCTGAGCATGCTCCGTAGAATGTGACTGAGTCCTGCACTGGAATCCGTCGCCAAACACATGGCGACGGCATCCAGCACCATAGACATTCATTATGCCTCGTAACGGATCCCAACGGAATCCTGCGGAGTGCCTTTTTTTTTTTTTTCTACAGCAACAAAAAACGCTACATTCAGCGTTCCCTCCGCTCGACGATCACTGACGGTCAGTGACAAAACAACTGATGCGTCGCAGGACGGATGCAACGCAAGACCATCCGTTGCTATCCGTAGCTAATGGAAGTCTATGAGGAATAAACCGTTTCCTGCAACGGTTACTGTAATTCCTCAAGGCGGCGGATAGCAACGGATGCCGTTTAACGCAAATGTGAAACTAGCCTTACAGAGGTCAGATGTTTCCTACAGTTCTGAATCTTGACCCAGTTAGCACACACTGCAGCAGGGATTTTGATTCACTCCTCCATATAGATCTTCTCCAGATCTTTTAGGTTTCTGGGCTGCATTGCGTTTCAGTTCCTTCCAAAGATTTTCTATTAGGCTTAGGTCCTTAGTTGCCCTGTCTGTGTTTTTCGGGTCATTGTCATGCTGTATGGGGTACTTTGCACGCTGCGACATCGCTATTGCGATATCGTCGGGGTGAAATCGAAAGTGACGCACATCTGGCACCGGTAACTATGTCGCAACGTGTAAAGCCTAGATGCGCCGATAAACGATCGCAAAAGCGTCGTAATTCGGTGATCTGTGTAGCGTCGGACATTTTCATAATGTCTCACCAATTGGAGATACGATGTTCCTCGTTCCTGCGGCAGCACACATCGCTGTGTGTGAAGCCGCAGAAGCGAGGAACATCTCCTTACCTGCCTCCATCGGCTATGCGGAAGGAAGGAGGTGGGCGGGATGTTTACGTGCCGCTCATCTCCGCCCCTCGGCTTCTAGTGGCCGCCTGCCGTGTGATGCCGCATGACCTGCCACCTTAGGAAGGAGGCGGTTCGCCGGCCAGAGCGACATCACAGGGCAGGTAAGTGCGTGTGAAGTAGCTATCACAAGATATCGCATGTGCGACGGGGGCGGTACTATCGCGCTTGGCATCACTAGCATTGGCTAGCGATGTCGCAGCGTGCAAAGTACCCCTAAGACTCAGCCACGATCCATCTTCAATGCTGTAATACTAATTCTAGTTTGGTCTCACTTGACCACATGACCGTCTCTCATGCCTCTCTGGATCATCCAGATGGTCAGTGGAAAGATTCAAATGAGCCTGGATGTGCTGGCATGAGCAGGGGGACTCTGTGTGCCCTGCAGAATTTTAATCCATGAAGGCATAGTGTGTTACAGTAATATTTGAGAATGTGGTCCCAGTTCTCTTCAGGTCATTGACCAGGTCCTCCTGCGTAATTCTAGGCTGATTCTTGATTTTTCTCAGAATGATACTTACCCCCAAGAGGCGAGATCTTGCATGGAGCCCCAAACTGAGTAAGATTGACAGTGCATGCAGCAGAGCATTGGGAGGTGTGCGCGCTGCAGAGCATTGGGGGGCCTGTATGCGACAGAGCATTGGGGCGTGCGTGCGGCAAAGAATTGGGGGTGGGGCGTGCGTGTGGCAGAGCATTGTGGGCGGGCGTGCGGTAGAAATTTGCGGGCTGGCATGCATGTAGCAGATCATTGAAGGCGAGCATGCAGCAGAGCATTGCTGGTATGGGTTGTGCAGAGCGCTATGTAAGGAGCACTATGCAGCTGTCCTTGGTGACACTAGATATTAGGATCATTTTGCGCTCACTAAGAAAATGGCTCTGCACTGTGATCCTTAACTTCATTCTCTGTTATCCTTTTGGAAACACGCAGAACAGAAGGCGGAGGTGACATCACACACATGGACAGATTACACCCACTTTTACTGCAGTTGTAATGTGAGCTAGTTATACAGTACAGTAGGTCTACAGTAGGATTTCAGCAGCTGCTCCCCCTAGTGCTTAAAAGTAAAATATCAAACATTTTATTTTTCTCTAGTCACCTTCCACGACAGCACACAGGAGGTTACCTCTCTACCCTAATAGGGACAGGAAACACAAAGAGGTTAAATAACCCCTTTTCCACCTCCCATCTAAAGTGTTGTTTCCTGTCCCTATGGGGCACGAAAAGGTGACCTGCGGTGCTTCCGTGGCTAGTGTTGAGAACGTCGCATACATACTTCCTTACCAATCGGGCAACTGAGGTCTGAGCCAACTCGCTTCCTCCTCTATTGCTGCCTCTGTCTCATTCAGATTTGGGACCCGCCTGCCCCTCCTGCACCTCTTAGAGCTAAAGGTGGGTAGGCTGACTCGCCAAGAGCCTCCTTTAGCTCCTTGGCACCTCCTCTCTCACGGACGATGGCTTTGGGGCGAGTAGGAAGTGACGTCATCAGGGGTTCCTTGCCAGCGTCACTTTCAGATTTCATACGCATGCGTGATTACAGCACCGTGGCGGTAAACCAGGCGCCCCCCCCCGACCGATGGTAGAGGTGGAAACACCCCATAGTGGGAAGCTGGGATATCATCCGGACCGAATAAAGATCTATGTCAGAGCACTTTCCAGGCTGGACTGAGGATGGAGGGAGATCGCTCTACCTACTCTGCTTCTGTGGAGCCCAACACAGCCCCCGATTCAGGGAGTATACTGCAACTTGGGGGAATAGAAAAGTAAAGAATCTGGCTCAACCATGATAATTGTTGCTCAGAAGTCAAAATTTAACCAAGAGAGAGAAAAGAACTTCAGCACTCAAAAGGAAAACAGTGGCAAATGTGTTTCTTTTGATAAAGATTGTTTTTATTAATGGCTCTTCATATGAAAAAAGAAAAGCGAAAAAACAGTTGTTGACGTTTCGGCTAATACAATAGCCTTTCTCAATAAACTGTCTATATATACAGGGTATAATCAAAAAAATATATGCATGGAAAAACCTAGTCACCAGTTTAACAATTCCGTGGAATGTTATGAGAAGGATAGCAAGAGTCTGCTCTTGAAATCAGTTGACGATAATCATGCAGTAGTGAGATTTATGCGGTCAGGAAATGACCTGTTATGAGAAAGATAGCAAGAGTCTGCTCTTGAACCCAGTCAATGGTAATACCAGTGATGGTATCTAGTGAGCACCTGATCCAAGGACAGAGTGAAGAAGACTGGTGACGAGGTTTTCCATGCATATTTTGTTTTATTATACCCTGTATACGTAGACAGTTTACTGAGAAGCTATTGTATTAGCCGAAACGTCAACAACTGTTTTTTTCCTCTTTTCTTTTTTCATATGAAGAACCATTAAAAAAGCAATCTTTTTCAAAACAAAACACATTTTCCACTGTTTCCTTTTGAGTGCCGAAGTTTTTTTTCTCTCTCGCAACTTGGGTGAAGGTCAGAAGAGATAAGAATGTGGCATCCAAAAAGGAGAAGACCTCTAGCCGTATGTTACGGGGGGCTGTCTGATAATAACTTAAAGGAGTATCAGACAGTCAGGGTCCACCGTGCAAAGACTCTGCTGCAGACTATGGCAGAGTGCAATACCTCTGTTAACTCACAGAAGGATATAATAAGTAAGTAAAGCAATTCCTCCCTTACTTGGAGGGTGTGTGGAATGATCTCTGTTAATAATCACAGAGACAAAGGCAATGTGTGCGAAATGGCACCTACCTAGGTCCGCTCTTCTAGTGGTGCAAAAGAGACGAACAGCAGCGTAAGCCACACAAAGCTCCTACCTGCGTTCGCTCCACTAGTGTGCGAGGACACGAACCACTAGATATGGCACCTGCCTAGGTCCGCTCTTCTAGTGGTGCAAAAGAGACGAACAGCAGCGTAAGCCGCACAAAGCTCCTACCTCTGTTCGCTCCCCTAGTGTGCGAGGATACGAACAACTGCCAGACGCAGTATAAGGAACGTTACCCTAGCGGCAACGTCCACCTACGAGTCAAACCACAAGGCCCAGCCAGACCATGTGCCTCAGGCACCTGCCTATGTCCGCTCCCCTAAGAGGTAAGGATACGGACAGCAGCCGAAGCTGTAAGGTATAAGAACGCTACCCTGCCGGTAGCGCTCACCTAGCATAGACAGAGGAATGCCTAGAGGAACGCGCACAGAGCGTCTACTCTTATGCATGAACCAAGAGGACTGAGCGCCATGCGGCGTGTGTCAGGGTCTTATATAGACTCTGTGCCTCATCCAAGATGGAGGACACCAGAGCCAATCCGCTGCCAGAACGACAGGAGTGACGTCATGCTGGCCTATCACGGAGCAAGGCATCACAAGCACATGACCAGCGACCAATCGGCATAGAAGGTGTCATAGACATGTGACCTCGTGTCAGCGATGATGTCACCCGCACATGTGCAATGGCTCCAAGATAGGACTTAGTCTCCGGCGCTCGCACATGTGCAGTAGCAAGAAATCTGGACTTAGTCTCCAGCGCTCGCACATGTGCAGTAGCAAGAAATCTGGACTTAGTCTCCAGCGCTCGCACATGTGTAGTAGCAAGAGATCTGGACATAGTCTCCAGTGCTCGCAGCAACCGTAACAGTACCTCCCCCTCAAGGGCCCCCCTCCCGGCGACGCAGGTAATCGGCAACTAAGTCGGGAGCATGGACAGCCTCCTCAGGCTCCCAAGAGCGATGTTCCGGGCCGTAACCCTCCCAATCTATCAAGAAGAACCTGCGCCCTCTAACCATCTTAGAACCAACTATGGCTCGTACCTCATAGCTAGAGCGAGAGGAATCAGAGGCAGGAGAGTGCACTTCACGAGCGTGAGGTAAAATAGCCGGCTTTAGCAGTGAGACATGGAATTTGTCATGAATCCTAAGATGGACGGGTAACTTCAATTGGTAGACTACAGGATTTACCTGTCGAAGAACCTCATAAGGACCCAGGAAGCGAGGAGCAAATTTGACAGAGCTCACTCTAAGTCTCACGTGTTTTGCAGAGAGCCACACAAAGTCCCCTGAAGAAAAGACAGGAGCCGGGCGACGAAACCGATCGGACACCGTCTTCATACGGTCCTTAGCTGCTTGGATCGACTCTTGAGTCCGATCCCAAACCTCTCTGGCATTAGTTGCCCAGTCGGCCACAAGAGGAGGAGGTGCAGCAGCGGGAAACGGTACCGGTACCCTAGGGTGTTGCCCATTATTGAGTACGAACGGTGTCTGCCCAGTGGCCTCAGCCAGCGAATTGTTAAGGGCAAATTCTGCCCAGGGTAGGAGGGAGGACCAGTTATCGTGGTTCTCAGCAACAAAGTGTCGAAGGTATATAATCATAGATTGATTGGTACGTTCAACCAAACCATTGGTCTCCGGATGGTACGCCGAAGAGAGATTCAACTCAATTTGCAGAAGGCTACAAAGATCTCGCCAGAAACGGGAAGTAAATTGCGGGCCTCTATCACAAATGATACGATCTGGCATCCCGTGAAGCCTAAAGACATGCTTGAGGAATAGTTTGGCTAGTACCCTGGAAGATGGGATTCTCGATAACGGTACGAGATGAACCATCCGGGAGAAATGGTCCATAATGACCCACACAAATCTATGTCCCTGTGAACATGGAAGATCACCCACAAAGTCCATGCCTACCACCTCCCATGGTCTATCTGGCACTGGTAAAGGATGCAAGAGCCCAGCCTGTCTCTGCCGTAATGGACGGTTGCGAGCACACGAGTAGCAGGAACCGACATATCTCTTGACGTGGCTGACTAAGTGTGGCCACCAATACCACCTCTCCAGTAACTCTCGTGTCCGCCTAATACCAAAATGCCCACCCACCTTTGAGGTGTGGGCCCATGACAGTATATCATTCTGTCGATCAGGCGGAACAAAGGTCTTGCCCGGTGGGATTTGGTCTAACGTCACAGGGGAGAGCGTATGAAAAACCCTGGAGGGAAGGATAAGACGAGGTTCGTCAATCTCTTCCTGGGTAGAAAGCATAGAGCGAGACAGGGCGTCTGCCTTGTTATTCTTACTCCCAGACAGATAGTTGATGGAGAAGTTAAAGCGGGAGAAAAACAAGGACCAGCGGGCTTGGCGAGGATTCAGACGCTGAGCGGTTTGTAAGTACGTCAGATTCTTATGGTCTGTATAGACCTGGAAAGGATGTTTCGCTCCTTCCAGCAAGTGACGCCACTCCTCCTAGGCTAATCTCAGGGCGAGCAGTTCCCTATCCCCAATGGTATAGTTTCTCTCTGCCGGTGAAAAGGTTTTCGCAAAGAAGAAACACGGCCTTTTTCTATCTGCACCGTTCTTTTGATACAAGACCGCACCAGCACCCACTGAAGAGGCATCGACCTCTAAGAGGAAGGGCTTACTCTCATCGGGTCTTTGAAGAACGGGTGCAGTTGAAAAGTGTCTTTTTACTGCCTCAAAAGCCTGAGATGTCTCAGTAGACCAGGCTTTGGGATTAGCACCTTTCTTAGTCAAGGCCACCAAAGGGGCCACCAAAGTAGAAAAATGGGGTATGAACTGCCTGTAATAATTTATGAATCCTAAGAAGCGTTGCACCGCCTTCAAGGAATGAGGTTCGGACCATTGCAGGACAGCAGAGAGCTTCGCAGGATCCATAGCCAGGCCCTCTTGTGAGATAATGTAACCCAAAAAAGGCAATGAGGACTGCTCGAATACACATTTCTCGAGTTTAGCAAACAATGAGTGCTCCCTTAAACGGGAAAGGACACGAACGACATCCTGACGATGAGTCTCCAGATCAGGAGAAAAAATCAGGATGTCGTCCAGATACACCACTACTGAGGATAACAGTAAATCCCTGAACACATCGTTTACGAAGTCCTGAAATACTGAGGGTGCATTACATAACCCAAAAGGCATGACGAGGTATTCATAGTGACCATCTCGGGTGTTAAAAGCGGTCTTCCATTCGTCACCCTTTCGAATTCGTACCAAGTTATACGCACCCCGCAGATCCAACTTCGTAAAAACTTGAGCTCCTCTCAGTCTGTCAAAGAGCTCCGAAATTAAAGGTAATGGGTATTTGTTCTTTATTGTGATTGCGTTGAGACCCCTGTAATCTATGCAGGGACGCAAATCACCCTCTTTCTTCCGAACAAAGAAAAACCCAGCTCCCGCGGGAGAGACAGACTTACGAATGAACCCCTTCTCTAAACTCTCTCTTATATAGGTCGACATGGCCTCCGACTCAGGTATCGACAGGGGGTAAACCCTGCCTTTAGGTGGAACCGAACCTGGGATAAGGTCTATGGCACAGTCATACGGCCTATGGGGTGGAAGAACCTCAGCACCCTGTTTGGAGAACACGTCAGCGAAATCCAGATAGGGTGTAGGTATGGGAGAGAGATCAGTAGATGCAACCGCAATGACCTTAGGTGGTAAGGGAAGACATCGGGACTGACATTTCGAACCCCAACTAATAATGCTGTCAGACTCCCAGTCAATGTGAGGAGCATGAGTCCGAAGCCATGGGAGACCCAGAAGGACGTCGTCTATACCCTCAGGCAAAACAAGAAAAGAAATCTCCTCTATGTGACCCTGAGACAGGGAAAGGCGCAAGGGAACTGTCCTCAATGTAATGGAGTCAGACAACATAGTTCCATTAACAACACGGACAGGAATAGGCGCCTCTAACATGATAGAGGGAATATTGTGTCCCTTTACAAATCCTGAGGACACAAAAGTCCCGTCAGCTCCGGAATCCACAAAAGCCATAATAGGCCATGTATTCTCAGATAACGAGAGCTGACCTGGGATACAACACTAATGGTTACTAGACCAGGGAGTTTCCCTGACGACTAGGACACTTGTTGGCATAGTGCCCAGCCTGACGACATACGTAACATATAGGAGGACCAGACTTGCGTAGTCTGGAAGACGTATGACCTAACTCCATAGGAGTGGGAGATGTTTCAGATGCTGAGGAAGATGGTAGTGGACCCTCAACAACTGGAATAGCCCGATGCTTAGGGCGTGAGGAAGAGACCTCGAGTCTACGTTCCTTATGGCGTACATCGATCCTCGTTGCTAGTGTGATCAAGTCCTCCAGAGAAGCAGGGACCTCACGAGTAGCAAGAGCATCCTTGACATAGCCTGCCAACCCTCTCCAGAAGATAGGAATCAACACCTTCTCTGGCCAATCTAGTTCTGCCACCAGAGTTCCAAAAGCAATGGCATAAGAACTAGTGGATAACGAACCCTGAGATAGATCTAACAGTCTCAGGGCCGCATCATGGGTAACCTGCGGACCCATGAATACCGCCTTAAGAGCATCAAGAAAGTCTTGATGTCTCAGAGTAACCACATCAGAGCGCTCCCATAGGGGAGTCGCCCATTCTAAGGCTTTGTCCTGAAGTAAGGAGATGATAAAATAACAGTAATCTCCCGGAGATTCAGAAAATGGGGAATATTGAGGAGTGGAGACGCAAGGGTGTGATATACATGCATCAGATATTGGACGGAGGAATTGTGAAGTCGTTCCCGCAGTTACAGAGTGAGTTTCAGTTACCGGCGTCCGGCTGGCTTCACTACAGCCAATTAAAACATGCGATTGCAGCCCAAGCGGCTAAACAAAGTGTGGCCATACAGACTGACCTGGTACTGGAGTATGTGTGTAAGGGCGGAGGAAGCACTAAAGGGATCATTTCTGGCACGTATAAAGATATACTACATACCTTTCTTTTAGACTACCCAATTAAAACTAAATCTAAATGGGAGGAGGAAGTTGGGCCGATAACGGAGGAGGTGTGGGAGAGTATCTTAGAGTTTATCCCTAAACTTTCCATGAGCGAACCAGCCAGACTGTCTCACCTATACGTGATTCACCGGGTATATAGGTCTCCTTTACTGATGTTTAAAATGGGGTTGAAAAGGAATTCGGAGTGTCCAAGGTGTCAGGGATCTGACGCAGGTATTTTTCACATGATGTGGTCTTGTCCGAGACTGGTCTCCTTTTGGACTAAGGTTATCCACAAGATAGGAAGAACATATGGGTGTGTCCTCCCCAGGGAACTAGTGATATGCCTATTGGGATATGTTGAGGAGCTTGGGGTGGAAAATACTATGAAAATTGTCATTGCTAGGCTGCTATATGCGGCAAGAAAGCTAATCGCCAGGTCCTGGATTAAAAAAGACCCCCCGACCAGGGGCGAGTACATTAAAAGGGTGAAATGTATTCTTCAGCTGGAACGGGGAGTGTATGAAAGAAGGGGGAATGTTAAAATGTTTGAGAAGCTATGGTCTCCTTGGCTGCAATGCGAATAAGACGAGTGATGGACCAATAAACTGGTCTGGGACCGGGATAGCCGTCTGAGACCTCTGATGTGTATGTTTTGTTTTATTTGTGTTACTAGTTGTTCCTCTTGCACAACGGGATGGTTGCTATACTACAGTTGAAGGGTATCCTAAGTGTGTACTAAATGGGATGTAGTATCGGGGAGAAGTGTTGCTGCCGGGGTGGGGGAGGGGGCGGGAGGGGGAGTTAAAGGGGTAATAGATGTGATAAATTTAATTTGGATGCCGATTTGTTATTCTGTTGTATGTATTCTGTTTTAATAAAAAAGTATCTGATTTAAAAAAAAAAAAGGAGATGATAAAGCCTACTCTGGACCTCTCCGTAGAGAAGCGAGAAGAGTTGACCTCTAGGTGTATCTGACACTGACTAATGAAACCACGACATGATCTGGCATCGCCAGAATATCTGTTTGGCAGAGCAAGTCGAGGATCATGTGCAGATGTCACCATGGTCTGAGGTTTATCCTCTATACTCTTGAGCCGTGACTCAAGTACTTGTATGTAACAGTGTAACTGCTGATATTCTGCCATAACTGCCAGACCCTTGGCTCAGTCCTAATGTTACGGGGGGCTGTCTGATAATAACTTAAAGGAGTATCAGACAGTCAGGGTCCACCGTGCAAAGACTCTGCTGCAGACTATGGCAGAGTGCAATACCTCTGTTAACTCACAGAAGGATATAATAAGTAAGTAAAGCAATTCCTCCCTTACTTGGAGGGTGTGTGGAATGATCTCTGTTAATAATCACAGAGACAAAGGCAATGTGTGCGAAATGGCACCTACCTAGGTCCGCTCTTCTAGTGGTGCAAAAGAGACGAACAGCAGCGTAAGCCGCACAAAGCTCCTACCTGCTTTCGCTCCACTAGTGTGCGAGGACATGAACCACTAGATATGGCACCTGCCTAGGTCCGCTCTTCTAGTGGTGCAAAAGAGACGAACAGCAGCGTAAGCCGCACAAAGCTCCTACCTCTGTTCGCTCCCCTAGTGTGCGAGGATACGAACAACTGCCAGATGCAGTATAAGGAACGTTACCCTAGCGGCAACGTCCACCTACGAGTCGAACCACCAGGCCCAGCCAGACCATGTGCCTCAGGCACCTGCCTATGTCCGCTCCCCTAAGAGGTAAGGATACGGACAGCAGCCGAAGCTGTAAGGTATAAGAACGCTACTCTGCCAGTAGCGCTCACCTAGCATAGACAGAGGAATGCCTAGAGGAACGTGCACAGAGCGTCTACTCTTATGCATGAACCAAGAGGACTGAGCGCCATGCGGCGTGTGTCAGGGTCTTATATAGACTCTGTGCCTCATCCAAGATGGAGGACACCAGAGCCAATCCGCTGCCAGAACGACAGGAGTGACGTCATGCTGGCCTATCACGGAGCAAGGCATCACAAGCACATGACCAGCGACCAATCGGCATAGAAGGTGTCAGACATGTGACCTCGTGTCAGCGATGATGTCACCCGCACATGTGCAATGGCTCCAAGATAGGACTTAGTCTCCGGCGCTCGCACATGTGCAGTAGCAAGAAATCTGGACTTAGTCTCCAGCGCTCGCACATGTGCAGTAGCAAGAAATCTGGACATAGTCTCCAGTGCTCGCAGCAACCGTAACACCGTAAATGTGTTGTGTAGCAAGAGGCTTCCTTCGGGCCATAATAAGAGACTATGCCAACCCTGTACTGACTGAGTAGTCAGAGAGAAACAACCCTCCCTCATTGAAGAGTTAAGAAGCCTGGTACATCAGGAGGTTCAGTCTTCCCTAGCATCCTTCTCCCAGCGTCTTCCCATTGCAGCCGCAGCACCCAAGGAGAGGAAACTTAGCCTCATGGAGGAGTCAGAGTCAGACTCTTTAGAAGGTCTATCATCACTACCAGATGAGGTCATAGAGGAGAAGGTATCTCTTCAGTGGATAAAGTCGAGAACAAATATATCTTCTCTATAGATGAACTACTGGGAGCGGTGCGGGATACTATGGGGGTTGAGGAAAAGAAATCGGCCAGGTCAGTACAGGAGGAAATGTTTGGGGGTCTAAGAACCCAAAAGAAAGTAGGATTCCCGGTGCATGAGATCATCAGAGATATGATTCTCCAGGAGTGGGAAGCCCCAGAGAAGCACTTTATCATTCCTTGGGTACGCGTTGGGTGGGCTTACGGTGGGCGATGCTGCACGTTTAAGGGTACTTTACATGCTGCGATATCAGTACCGATATCGCTAGCGAGCGTACCTGCCCCAGTCGTTTGTGCGTCACAGGCAAATCGCTGCCCGTGGCGCACAACCTCGCTTACACCCGTCACACATACCTACCTTCCCTGTGACGTCGCTGTTGCCAGCAAACCGCCTCCTTTCTAAGGGGGCGGTTCGTGCAGCGTCACTAAGTGGCCGTCCAATAGCAGAGGAGGGGTGGTGATGAGCGGCCAGAATATGCCGCCCACCTCCTTCCTTCCTAATTGCTGGTAGATGGAGGTAAGGAGATGTTCATCACACATAGCGATGTGTGTTGCCGCAGGAACGAGGAACAACATCGCTACTGACCAGACAACGATTTTTCATAAATAAACTACCTCTCTCAGACAAACAATTTTTGCCTCTCTTGTGATCGTTTAAGGTTGCTCCAGCCTGTCACACGCTACGATGTCGCTAACGACGCCGGATGTGCGTCACAAACACCGTGACCCCGAAGATATATCGTTAGCAATGACGCAGCATATAAATGGCCCTTTAGGAAGCTTACACAGGGCAGGGCGTGTAGCTCAATGTTGGAGGGCCCTACACTTGCCGATACTGCATGATGGGGCCACATCCGGGGTGGGGACTATAGGAACGAAGGATGAGGGCACATCCGGGATGAGGACTGTAGGATGCATGGATGGGGGCACATGCGGGGTGGGGGCTATAGAAGTCCATGGCTTATCATATTTCCTTCAGCAGGATATATGTTTTCTCTTCCTCCTTTATGGAGCTGAAATCCCTGGAAGATATCATAGTCTCCTGAAGTGAGTGTCCCTCACTGCTGAGTGTCCCTCACTGCTGAGTATTTGGTGCAGTGTAGCAGGAAGTGGATTTCATCCTCCACAGCCTCCAGGTCACTGTGTTGGCACAGTCTGTCCTCCCTGGGCTTGTAGCTCTGCTTGTGTTGGAATTGATGGCTAGACTGTGAGCACTGAGTCTATATTGGCTCATAGTCCTGCGGTCTCTGGGAGTTTCTCCAGATATGGGGCCAGTCTGTAGTTTGGTATGTGGACAGTTTCTGTGAGGTGTTGATATTGGTCCTCCAGTCACTGACACCTCTCCTGGCCCTCGTCTACCATCTTCCTGATTCTGGCTTTTGTCAGGCTGCTGTGATTTTTCATTTTGTCCAGTTGAATTTGGGAGACCTGTGCCAAGGGTCCTGTTTCATCTGGATCACCTATATGCATCGGGGCTTTATGGTGATGGGAGCGTGGATTGCTATTTTGTAGGTGAGTCCGACATAACAGTGCACTCTTCAGAACTGATAGGTGTAGAAGGAATCTGCCCAGCTCGGCCTGACAGGCTCTATTGGAGGTGCTTCGATGGACCTGGAGAAGGTGCTTATAAAACTCCAGGTGGAATATTTCTGTTTGGGCTGGAATCCCACCTTGACCAATCTGGGTAAGTGTGAGGGCCCGAGACTTCACTACCGTACACTAGGATTGGGGTGATGATAGAATTGAAGCTTTTTAGCCAGACCCTCACTGGTGGCTTCAGATGATAGTTTCCTTTGGATGGCATAGCAATCTGTATTGCTTATTTGAACCATCCTGACTGGTGAATTTCTATGCCCAGGTAGGTGTATTTGTCCGTTCCTGTATGAGCGCAGTTGTTTAGGACAAATGAAGATGCTGGTCCGATCTTCTTTTGTCTCTTCTGGAACTCTATGGTGTTGGCTTCCTTTAGATTGATCGGTAGCGCCCATGTAGAGCTGAATTTCTCCAAGATTTGTAGGTCGTCTTGGATGCCTTTCTCAGTTGGTGGCAGCAGCAGAAGGTCATCTGCATAGAGCAAGAATTTCACCTGGGCGTCATGGAGGGTAAGACCTGGAGCTGTGGAACATTCCAGAGCAGTGGCCACTCATTGATGTAAATATTGAAGGGTGTTAAGGCCGCTTTACACGTATCGATATATCGTGCAATTGCATATGCGATCGCACCCGCCCCCATCGTTTGTGCGTTACGGGCAAATAGTTGCCCGTGTCGCACAAAGTCGTAAACCCCCGTCACACGTACTTACCTTCCAAACGACCTCACTGTGGGCGGCGAACATCCACTTCCTGAAAGGGGAGGGACGTTCGGCGTCACAGCGACGTCACACAGTAGCCAGCCAATAGAAGTGGAGGGGCGGAGATGAGTGGGACGTCAACATCCCTCCCACCTCCTTCCTTCCGCATTGCCGGCAGGATACAGGTAAGCTGTGTTCATCGTTCCCGGGGTGTCACACGAAGCGATGTGTGCTGCCTCGGGAACGATGAACAACCGACGCCCAGAAGGACGTTCTATTTTTTGAAAATGAGCGACGTGTCAACGAGCAACGATAAGGTGAGTATTTTTGCTTGTTCACAGACGCTTGTAGCTGTCACACGCTACGATATGTCAAACGATGCCGGATGTACGTCACTAACGACGTGACCCTGACGACATATCGTTATATACATCGTAGTGTGGCGCCCTGGACAAGCCAGGGGCCACAGGTAACTACATCACCACACCCTACACCCCGGTTAGGCACATCAAAGCCAGACACAAAACCCTTGTTGCCTTCCTCCAGGGGATGATGTCCACACCAGGGGGTGGAGCCAGGCGGTTGGTCTCCGCCCACCGAGGAGTACACAGTCCTGGAGGAGGGAAAAGCAGTCAGTTGAGTTTTCAGTTGGAGTTGGAGTTGTGAGGTGAAAGTGAGCAGAGGTGAAGTGGCAGTAGAGCAAACTGAAGTTGGTCCGGGTGTGTGACCCGAACGGAGCAGCAAGGTTGGCAGACGGTGGTGACCGTCTGCAGGAGAGGCCGATTGGAGCTTGCCGTAAGGACCGTGGATGGGCGGTGGCCCGGCAGTACCGGACCAGTACGCAAAGAGAAGCCAGCACCACTCGGCAGGGCGTTTCGGACCCCGACCAGGCTTGGAGTCGCCGACAATTGGTCAAATCCGTTAGCGAAGGGGACCTCCTGGGTTTCCCAGCAGTCAAGTCCCGTTAGAAGGCAACAGTCCAACCGTGAAGGGGAGCACAGCCACCGCCAAGGCAACCGTTCCCAGGGCCAGCGCCTGCGGGCAAAAGGGGCTCCTCTGGCCCATATCCAAGCCGGGGAGCAGGTTACCGGTGGGAACCCATTGGAACCGTTTACCATACATAGGTGCAGGGAAAGGCAGTCATCGTCAACCTGCCGGGGAAAAAGCAACAGCAGCCGTCCGTGGGACCCGTCTTTCCAGCCGTGTGTTTTACCGAAAACTGTGTCATCGTCTCAGGCTGAGTGAGTACCATCGTGCCGTACGGCACCGCGCTGCCCCCGCGACCCTGCACCTCATCAGGCCCCGTAACCCGCCTGCCACCCATTCCCTACCTCCTCCATCACCGGGCCCCGGGACAACCAACCCCCTACCCATGGAGGGGAGAACTAACATCAAAGCTGCTCTATACCATCACTCCCGGGATCCCCGTCCAGAGCAGCGGTGGTGTTCCAAATTCACCACAACTGTGGGTGGCGTCACGGACAATATCCCCAAATCAAACCACCCTTTTCACTCGCCGAGCGAGGAGCGCCGCTCGAGACCCCGGGATCCGGCCCACCGCTCGAGCCACCGCTGAGCAGCAGCAGTAGCCGGACCCGAGCAGTGGGTGAGCGCTGTGTCATCCTCCCCGCCTGAGACAACTTGGCGTCACGAACAGGATCTTACCGCTCTGCCGTCTGGTAGAGGTGCGCCTTGTTACCGCCAGAGGTGTCCGGCCGAAAAATTTCAGAAGCCGCCATCTTGGGCGCGAAAAGTCCCCGCTCGAGCGTCTCCTCGAGCAGTGGAGGCGCGAAGGCCTAGACCCCGCCCCTGCAGAGGAGGAGCCGGAAAGAGGCTGAAGGGGAAGGAATGGCGGCAGGCCGCATGTGAGCGTGGCTATAAAAGTGGGGACGCCAGGACCCTGCGGCTATTTTTGCTAGTTCCTGGAAGAAGCGACCACAGCGATGCATAGTCCAACCAGCAACAGCGAAACCCCTGCGCCCGGCACTGCAGCGTGGATGGAGAACCGGTCCGCCCCGCTGAGCAACCGTCTGCAAGTCCACATGCAGCTCCTTCTGAAGGAGTGGGAGGCCGACATGGCGGATGTGGTGGCCACTATGCGGAGATGCGAGGTGGAGACAGAGTTGGAGGAGCGGGTAAGAGACCCACGCCCCTGTATTCCGGACAGATCGGCCACTGCGGCTGAGGGGCCCGGCTCGCACTCGCCCACCCTGCTGCCTCCCCCGCTATCCGCGACGGTCGCCGCCGCCCTGCCGCTAGGCCCGCTACCCGCCCAACTGGTGGCGGTACCCTGCCCGTCCGCCCAAGCGGACCGACCGGCTGCAGACACTCAGAGTTGCCCCGAATTGCACCTCGGGGAGCCATCGGGACTGCAGCCCCTTAACGGTGGTGTATCAGAGGCCCCTGAAGGGGTTACGCCAGGTTTTGTACCCGAGCCCGGGACCGTGGCATGGATGAAGGCCAGAGTAATTGAATTCCATCAACGGCAGCAGTATCAGCTATACCTCATGATGGAGCAGTGGGCCAACGAGGTGGAAATGCTGGTTGCGACTGCTCCGATGTGTGAGCTGAGAGTCGACGTAACGGAGCCGGCGAATGACCCACGCCTCCATGTCCCGCAGGGACCGGCCATTGCGGCTGGGGGGCCCGGTCCGGTCTCGGCCCATGTACCGTCCTCGCCATTACCCAGAGAGTGCCCCGGTCTTGACCGGCTTGACCTGCTGCCCCGCGCTACACCGATAGAGCTCGATGTGCTGAGTGCTGGAGACCCGGAGGCTGCGCCAGCTGGTGGAAACCCGCCTGGCGCAGGGGCAGATGATAGCGATTCCAGCTCCAGCACCGGACCTGGTTCCGAGTCTGAAAGGGCGAGTGAGTGTCGCCGCTATGAAGGGAAGCCGGTAGTCTTCTATAGCCCGCGCAATGGTGGAAACGAATATCGGGCACCCCTTTCCCAGCAGGCCTGCCACTGCATGTTTGACATGCTGGTAGCCGAGGATGAGGCTACCGCAGCAGACACAGAAGAGTCGGAGTAAGGGCAGCGGGATGCCGTTGTCACCGTCCCCGTTGGGACCACCAGAGTGCAGTTTACAGTTTAAAAGTTTTAAAAAGTTTTGAAAATCTGCAAAGAGTGAATGATTAACCGAAGATTTATCTGATTGACTTGTTGATTAAGACCGGTCGTTGCCGGCACCGTTGTCCCCGTGGGGACCGTTTACAAGCTGCATAAAGAACTCTTTATGGACAAGCCTGAGAACTTGCAGGGCAACCACGAACTAGTGGCGTGTAAATAAAAATGTTTGTGCAGGCTTCCACCGTTACCGCCTCCGGAGAGGCAGATTAGAGGAAGGGCCCGCAGCAGAGCAGGCTGGGGCCCAGCCACCACCGGAACCGGTGGCAAACCTCGGGGGGGTTCAGGGGTCCCCATGGACGCGGGTCCCCTGAAAAGGACAGAACCCGCTCGGGCAACTTGTGCAGGACTGGGGTCAAGGGGTGCTGCCTGTTTGCTTAGGGGCAGCATCAGGGCCAGGTTGTTTGGGTGGGAGAGAGCGGAAGCCGTATCGTTTAGTAACGTTTAAGAGTACCTCCCGTTGTGGGAAGATGTTATTATAACTGTATTGTGTGTTACTTTTTTCTATTTTTACAGTTGAAAAAGAAAAAGGAAACCGGTGATGGACGGGCAGCCCGCGGACGGTCTGCATTTTGCTAAGGGGGAATGTGGCGCCCTGGACTAGCCAGGGGCCACAGGTAACTACATCACCACACCCTACACCCCGGTTAGGCACATCAAAGCCAGACACAAAACCCTTGTTGCCTTCCTCCAGGGGATGATGTCCACACCAGGGGGTGGAGCCAGGCGGTTGGTCTCCGCCCACCAAGGAGTACACAGTCCTGGAGGAGGGAAAAGCAGTCAGTTGAGTTTTCAGTTGGAGTTGGAGTTGTGAGGTGAAAGTGAGCAGAGATGAAGTGGCAGTAGAGCAAACTGAAGTTGGTCCGGGTGTGTGGCCCGGACGGAGCAGCAAGGTTGGCAGACGGTGGTGACCGTCTGCAGGAGAGGCCGATTGGAGCTTGCCGTAAGGACCGTGGACGGGCGGTGGCCCGGCAGTACCGGACCGGTACGCAAAGAGAAGCCAGCACCACTCGGCAGGGCGTTTCGGACCCCGACCAGGCTTGGAGTCGCCGACAATTGGTCAAATCCGTTAGCAAAGGGGACTTCCTGGGTTTCCCAGCAGTCAAGTCCCGTTAGAAGGCAACAGTCCAACCGTGAAGGGAAGCACAGCCACCGCCAAGGCAACCGTTCCCAGGGCCAGCGCCTGCGGGCAAAAGGGGCTCCTCCGGCCCATATCCAAGCCGGGGAGCGGGTTACCGGTGGGAACCCATTGGAACTGTTTACCGTACATAGGTGCAGGGAAAGGCAGTCACCGTCAACCTGCCGGGGAAAAAGCAACAGCAGCCATCCGTGGGACCCGTCTTTCCAGCCGTGTGTTTTACCGAGAACTGTGTCATCGTCTCAGGCTGAGTGAGTACCACCGTGCCGTGCGGCACCGCGCTGCCCCCGCGACCCTGCACCTCATCAGGCCCCGTAACCCGCCTGCCACCCATTCCCTACCTCCTCCATCAAAGGGCCCCGGGACAACCAACCCCCTACCCACGGAGGGGAGAACTAACATAAAAGCTGCTCTATACCATCACTCCCGGGATCCCCGTCCAGAGCAGCGGTGGTGTTCCAAATTCACCACAACCGTGGGTGGCGTCACGGACAATATCCCCAAATCAAACCACCCTTTTCACTCGCCGGGCGAGGAGCGCCGCTCGAGACCCCGGGATCCGGCACACCGCTTGAGCCACCGCCGAGCAGCCGCGAGCAGCAGCAGTAGCCGGACCCGAGCAGTGGGTGAGCGCTGCGTCATCCTCCCCGCCCGCGACAGTAGCGTGTAAAGCGGCCTTTAGACTTAAGCTGCAGCCTTTTTTGACTCCAGGGCTCTGCTGGAAATAAGCTATTCTTCTACTGTTCACACACTGCAGAGGTTCTCTGTGTAGGAGCTTTTCATAATATCGTAGGACTTTCCTACTATTCTGCTCTCCAGAAATTTCAAGAAGCCCGGGTGCCACATTTAAGGCCCCGTTACACGCAACAACATCGCTAACAAGACATCGCCGGGGTCATGGAATTCGTGACGCATATCCAGCCTTGTTAGCGACGTTGTTGCGTGTGACACCTACGAACGAGCGTTAACGATCACAAATACTCACCTAATCGTTGATCGTTGACACGTCGTTAATTTTCAAAATACTGTTGTTCGTGCTGGATGCAGGTTGTTTGTCGTTCCTGAGGCAGCACACATCGCTACGTGTGACACCCCGGGAATGACGAACAACACCGTTCTTGCGTCCCCTTGCAACGAGGTGGGCGTGTCGTTAATGCGGCTGGTCTCTGCCCCTCCGCTTCTATTGGTGGCCCGCTGTGACGGCGCTGTGATAGTGCACAAACCTCCCCCTTAAAAAGGAGTTATTCGCCGCCCACAGCAACGTCGCTAGGAAGGTAAGTATGTGTGACGGGTGTTAGCAATATTGTGCACCACGGGCAGCGATTTGCCCGTGACGCACAAACGATGGGTGCAAACGCTAGCGACATCACTAGCGATGTTGCAGCATGTAAAGTGGCCTTTAGGGTCCCGTCTCACTAAACGACGTACCAGCGATTCCGACCACGATATGACCTGGTCAGTATTGCTAGTGCGCGCTACATGGTCGCTGGTGAGCTGTCAGTCAGGCAGATCTCACCAGCGACCAGCCATCAGCGACTCGTGGAAACGATGCTGCGCTTGGTAACCAGGGTAAATATCGGGTAACCAAGTAAAACGCTTTGCTTAGTTACCCGATATTTACCCTTGTTACCAGCGTACACCGCTTAGCGCTGGCTCTGTTACGGGGGGCTGTCTGATAATAAAACCTAAAGGAATATCAGACAGTCAGGGTCCACCGTGCAAGACTCTGCAGACTATGGCAGAGGATAAGGGGTATATACAGTTAGGTCCAGAAATATTTGGACAGTGACACAAGTTTTGTTATTTTAGCTGTTTACAAAAACATGTTCAGAAATACAATTATATATATATAATATGGGCTGAAAGTGCACACTCCCAGCTGCAATATGAGAGTTTTCACATCCAAATCGGAGAAAGGGTTTAGGAATCATAGCTCTGTAATGCATAGCCTCCTCTTTTTCAAGGGACCAAAAGTAATTGGACAAGGGACTCTAGGGGCTGCAACTAACTCTGAAGGCGTCTCCCTCGTTAACCTGTAATCAATGAAGTAGTTAAAAGGTCTGGGGTTGATTACAGGTGTGTGGTTTTGCATTTGGAAGCTGTTGCTGTGACCAGACAACTTGCGGTCTAAGGAACTCTCAATTGAGGTGAAGCAGAACATCCTGAGGCTGAAAAAAAAGAAAAAATCCATCAGAGAGATAGCAGACATGCTTGGAGTAGCAAAATCAACAGTCGGGTACATTCTGAGAAAAAAGGAATTGACTGGTGAGCTTGGGAACTCAAAAAGGCCTGGGCGTCCACGGATGACAACAGTGGTGGATGATCGCCGCATACTTTCTTTGGTGAAGAAGAACCCGTTCACAACATCAACTGAAGTCCAGAACACTCTCAGTGAAGTAGGTGTATCTGTCTCTAAGTCAACAGTAAAGAGAAGACTCCATGAAAGTAAATACAAAGGGTTCACATCTAGATGCAAACCATTCATCAATTCCAAAAATAGACAGGCCAGAGTTAAATTTGCTGAAAAACACCTCATGAAGCCAGCTCAGTTCTGGAAAAGTATTCTATGGACAGATGAGACAAAGATCAACCTGTACCAGAATGATGGGAAGAAAAAAGTTTGGAGAAGAAAGGGAGCGGCACATGATCCAAGGCACACCACATCCTCTGTAAAACATGGTGGAGGCAATGTGATGGCATGGGCATGCATGGCTTTCAATGGCACTGGGTCACTTGTGTTTATTGATGACATGACAGCAGACAAGAGTAGCCGGATGAATTCTGAAGTGTACCGGGATATACTTTCAGCCCAGATTCAGCCAAATGCCGCAAAGTTGATCGGACGGCGCTTCATAGTACAGATGGACAATGACCCCAAGCATACAGCCAAAGCTACCCAGGAGTTCACGAGTGCAAAAAAGTGGAACATTCTGCAATGGCCAAGTCAATCACCAGATCTTAACCCAATTGAGCATGCATTTCACTTGCTCAAATCCAGACTTAAGACGGAAAGACCCACAAACAAGCAAGACCTGAAGGCTGCGGCTGTAAAGGCCTGGCAAAGCATTAAGAAGGAGGAAACCCAGCGTTTGGTGATGTCCATGGGTTCCAGACTTAAGGCAGTGATTGCCTCCAAAGGATTCGCAACAAAATATTGAAAATAAAAATATTTTGTTTGGGTTTGGTTTATTTGTCCAATTACTTTTGACCTCCTAAAATATGGAGTGTTTGTAAAGAAATGTGTTCAATTCCTACAATTTCTATCAGATATTTTTGTTCAAACCTTCAAATTAAACGTTACAATCTGCACTTGAATTCTGTTGTAGAGGTTTCATTTCAAATCCAATGTGGTGGCATGCAGAGCCCAACTCGCGAAAATTGTGTCACTGTCCAAATATTTCTGGACCTAACTGTAAGTGTGCCACTGTAAATAATAATAGCATAAGTGCAGAGTGCAATACCTCTGTTAAACTCACAGAGGAATATAATTAGAAAATAAAGCAATTCCTCTCTTACTTGGAGGGTGTGTGGAATGGTCTCTGTTAAAGATCACAGAGACAAAAGCAGTGAGTGTGAAATGGCACCTACCTAGGTCCGTTCCTCTAGTGGTGCCAGGAGACGGACAGCAGCGTAAGCCGCACAAAGCTCCTACCTGCGTTCGCTCCACTAGTGTGCGAGGACACGAACCACTAGATATGGCACCTGCCTAGGTCCGCTCTTCTAGTGGTGCAAAAGAGACGGACAGCAGCATAAGCCGCACAAAGCTCCTACCTCTGTTCGCTCCCCTAGTGTGCGAGGATACGAACAACTGCCAGACGCAGTATAAGGAACGTTACCCTAGCGGCAACGTCCACCTACGAGTAGAATCACAAGGCCCAGCCGGACCATGTGCCTCAGGCACCTGCCTATGTCCGCTCCACTAAGAGGGAAGGATACGGACTGCAGCCGAAGCTGTAAGGTATAAGAACGCTACCCTGCCGGTAGCGCTCACCTAACATAGACAGAGAGATGCCTAGAGGGACGTGCACGGATCGTCTACTCTCATGCATGAACCAAAAGGACTGAGCGCCGGGCGGCGTGCGTCAGGGTCTTATATAGACTCTGTGCCTCATCCAAGATGGAGGACACCAGAGCCAATCCGCTGCCAGAATGACAGCAATGACGTCACGCTGGCCTATCACCGAGCAAAGCGTCACAAGCACATGACCAGTGCCCAATCGGCATAGAAGGTGTCAGAGACATGTGACCACGTGTCACAAGCACATGACCAGTGGCCAATCAGCTTAGAAGGTGTCAGAGACATGTGACCTCGTGTCAACGATGATGTCACCCGCACATGTGCAATGGCTCCAAGATAGGACTTAGTCTCCAGCGCTTGCACATGTGCAGTAGCAAGAAATCCGGACATAGTCTTCAGAGCCACAGCAACCGTAACAGTACCTCCCCCTCAAGGGCCCCCCTCCCGGCGACGCAGGTAATCGGCAACTAAGTCGGGAGCATGGACAGCCTCCTCAGGCTCCCAAGAGCGATGTTCCGGGCCGTAGCCCTCCCAATCTATCAAGAAGAACCTGCGCCCTCTAACCATCTTAGAACCAACTATGGCTCGTACCTCATAGCTAGAGCGAGAGGAATCAGAGGCAGGTGAGTGCACTTCACGAGCGTGAGGTAAAATAGCCGGCTTTAGCAGTGAAACATGGAATTTGTCATGGATCCTAAGATGGACGGGTAACTTCAATTGGTAGACTACAGGATTTACCTGTCGAAGAACTTCATAAGGACCCAGGAAGCGAGGAGCAAATTTGACAGAGCTCACTCTAAGTTTCACGTGTTTTGCAGAGAGCCACACAAAGTCCCCTGGAGAAAAGACAGGAGCCGGGCGACGAAACCGATCGGACACCGTCTTCATACGGTCCTTAGCTGCTTGGATCGACTCTTGAGTCCGATCCCAAACCTCTCTGGCATTAGTTGCCCAGTCGGCCACAAGAGGAGAAGGTGCAGCAGCGGGAAACGGTACCGGTACCCTGGGGTGTTGCCCATTATTGAGTACGAATGGTGTCTGCCCAGTGGCCTCAGCCAGCGAATTGTTAAGGGCAAATTCTGCCTAGGGTAGGAGGGAGGACCTGTTATCGTGGTTCTCAGCGACAAAGTGTCGAAGGTATATAATCATGGATTGATTGGTACGCTCAACCAAACCATTGGTCTCCGGATGGTATGCCGAAGAGAGATTCAACTCAATTTGCAGAAGGCTACAAAGATCTCGCCAGAAACGGGAAGCAAATTGCGGGCCTCTATCACAAATGATACGATCTGGCATCCTGTGAAGCCTAAAGACATGCTTGAGGAATAGTTTGGCTAGTACCCTGGAAGACGGGATTCTCGATAACGGTACGAGATGAACCATCCGGGAGAAATTGCCCGTAATGACCCACACAAATCTATGTCCCTGTGAACACGGAAGATCACCCATAAAGTCCATGCCTACCACCTCCCATGGTCTATCTGGCACTGGTAAAGGATGCAAGAGCCCAGCCTGTCTCTGCCGTAATGGACGGTTGCGAGCACACGAGTAGCAGGAACCGACATATCTCTTGACGTGGCTGGCTAAGTGTGGCCACCAATACCACCTCTCCAGTAACTCTCGTGTCCGCCTAATACCAAAATGCCCACCCACCTTTGAGGTGTGGGCCCACGACAGTATATCATTCTGTCGATCAGGCGGAACAAAGGTCTTGCCCGGTGGGATTTAGTCTAACGTCACAGGGGAGAGCGTATGAAAAACCCTGGAGGGAAGGATAAGACGAGGTTCGTCAATCTCTTCCTGGGTAGAAACCATAGAGCGAGACAGGGCGTCTGCCTTGTTATTCTTACTCCCAGACAGATAGTTGATGGAGAAGTGAAAACGGGAGAAAAACAAGGACCAGCGGGCTTGGCGAGGATACAGACGCTGAGCGGTTTGTAAGTACGTCAGATTCTTATGGTCTGTATAGACCTGGAAAGGATGTTTCGCTCCTTCCAGCAAGTGACGCCACTCCTCCTAGGCTAATCTCAGGGCGAGCAGTTCCCTATCCCCAATGGTATAGTTTCTCTCTGCCAGTGAAAAGGTTTTAGCAAAGAAGAAACACGGCCTTTTTCTACCTGCACCGTTCTTTTGATACAAGACCGCACCTGCACCCACTGAAGAGGCATCAACCTCCAAGAGGAAGGGCTTATTCTCATCGGGTCTCTGAAGAACGGGAGCAGTTGAAAAGTGTCTTTTTATTGCCTCAAAAGCCTGAGATGTCTCAGTAGACCAGACTTTTGGATTAGCACCTTTCTTAGTCAAGGCCACCAAAGGGGCCACCAAAGTAGAGAAATGGGGTATGAACTGCCTGTAATAATTTATGAATCCTAAGAAGCGTTGCACCGCCTTCAAGGAATGAGGTTCGGACCATTCCAGGACAGCAGAGAGCTTCGCAGGATCCATAGCCAGACCCTCTTGTGAGATAATGTAGCCCAAAAAAGGCAAGGATGACTGCTCGAATACACATTTTTTGAGTTTAGCAAACAATGAGTGCTCCCTTAAACGGGAAAGGACACGAACGACATCCTGACGATGAGTCTCCAGATCAAGAGAAAAAATCAGGATGTCGTCCAGATACACCACTACAGAGGATAACAGTAAATCCCTGAACACATCGTTTACGAAGTCCTGAAATACTGCGGGTGCATTACATAAACCAAAAGGCATGACGAGGTATTCATAGTGACCGTCTCGGGTGTTAAAAGCGGTCTTCCATTTGTCACCCTCTCGAATTCGTACCAAGTTATACGCACCCCGCAGATCCAACTTCGTAAAAACCTGAGCTCCCCTCAGTCTGTCAAAGAGCTCCGAAATTAAAGGTAACGGGTATTTGTTCTTTATTGTGATTGCGTTGAGACCCCTGTAATCTATGCAGGGACGCAAATCACCCTCTTTCTTCCGAACAAAGAAAAACCCAGCTCCCGCGGGAGAGACAGACTTACGAATGAACCCCTTCTCTAAACTCTCTCTTATATAGGTCGACATGGCCTCTGACTCAGGTATCGACAGTGGGTAAACCCTGCCCTTAGGTGGAACCGAACCTGGGATAAGGTCTATGGCACAGTCATACGGCCTATGGGGTGGAAGAACCTCAGCACCCTGTTTGGAGAACACGTCAGCGAAATCCAAATAGGGTGTAGGTATGGGAGAGCGATCAGTTGATGCAACCGCAGCGACCTTAGGTCGTAAGGGAAGACATCGGAACTGACATTTCGAACCCCAACTAATAATGCTGTCAGACTCCCAGTCAATGTGAGGAGCATGAGTCCGAAGCCATGGGAGACCCAGAAGGATGTCGTCTATACCCTCAGGCAAAACAAGAAAAGAAATCTCTATGTGACCCTGAGACAGGGAAAGGCGCAAGGGAACTGTCCTCAATGTAATGGAGTCAGACAACATAGTCCCATTAACAACACGGACAGGAATAGGCGCCTCTAACATGATATAGGGAATATTGTGTCTCTTTACAAATCCTGAGGACACAAAAGTCCCGTCAGCTCCAGAATCCACAAAAGCCATAATAGGCCATGTATTCTCAGAGAATGAGAACTGACCTGGGATACAACACTTAGAGGGTGCAGAAAACGTCTCTAGTAACCCCCCTCTAATGGTTACTAGGCCTAGGAGTTTCCCTGACGACTAGAACACTTGTTGGCATAGTGCCCAGCCTGACGACATACGTAATATATAGGAGGACCAGACCTGCGTAGTCTGGAGGACGTCTGACCTAACTCCATAGGAGTGGGAGATGTTTCAGATGCTGAGGAAGATGGTAGTGGACCCTCAACAACTGGAATAGCCCGATGCTTAGGGCGTGAGGAAGAGACCTCGAGTCTACGTTCCCTATGGCGTACGTCGATCCTCGTTGCTACTGTGATCAAGTCCTCCAGAGAAGCAGGGACCTCACGAGTAGCAAGGGCATCCTTGACATAGCCTGCCAACCCTCTCCAGAAGATAGGAATCAACTCCTTCTCTGGCCAATCTAGTTCTGCCACCAGAGTTCTAAAAGCAATGGCATAAGAACTAGTGGATAACGAACCCTGAGATAGATCTAAGAGTCTCAGGGCCGCATCATGGGTAACCTGCGGACCCATGAATACCGCTTTAAGAGCATCAAGATAGTCTTGATGTCTCAGAGTAACCACATCAGAGCGCTCCCATAGGGGAGTCGCCCATTCTAAGGCTTTGTCCTGAAGTAAGGAGATGATAAAGCCTACTCTGGACCTCTCCGTAGAGAAGCGAGAAGAGTTGACCTCTAGGTGTATCTGACACTGACTAATGAAACCACGACATGATCTGGCATCGCCAGAATATCTGTTTGGCAGAGCAAGTCGAGGATCATGTGCAGATGTCAGCATGGTCTGAGGTTTATCCTCTATACTCTTGAGCCGTGACTCAAGTACTTGTATGTAACGGTGTAACTGCTGATATTCTGCCATAACTGCCAGACCCTTGGCTCAGTCCTAATGTTACGGGGGGCTGTCTGATAATAAAACCTAAAGGAATATCAGACAGTCAGGGTCCACCGTGCAAGACTTTGCAGACTATGGCAGAGGATAAGGGGTATATAAGTGTGCCATTGTAAATAATAATAGCATAAGTGCAGAGTGATAAGTAGCAATCTTTAACTTACTCCGGAAAAATATTTCTTTTAAAATTTAACTTTTAATAGATCCACTAAAAAGTGATATTTAATCACAAAAGACAAACAATAACCACAAACACAGAAACAGTGCGCATGGCCCTCCTGTTACGTCATCGGATATGTATAGGCCACAAAAGAAAATCGACTATTACCGCCACTGTAAAAGGACTTTTGTGACCATAGTCATAAGTGCCACTTAGATTAAAGTCCACTGATCAGTAAAGCAATAAATTAGTCTTACCTCGTTTTATTCTAGTAAAACGGATTTGTCTCACCAATTCATATGGGTGCCATTCCTTAAATCACTGGGGTCAATTAAATACCCCTAAACAAGATCAGATGTACCTCCCAACGCGTTTCGTTCAGGAAAAAAACTCATCAGGGGAGTCTCAGGTAACTCAAATCCTATAAGGTCCCATAAGGTATGAACCTGCCTTTCGCATGGCATGCAGTTAGCATGACCACATCATATAGTCAATGTATGACATATCCAATTTTAGGTCCCACCAAGCAATTGGACCCATAGCCCACAAGGACATGCATGTGGCTGGAGCAGCCGTGCTCGTCACTATCAACCCAGGGTGGGACCTAAAATTGGATATGTCATACATTGACTATATGATGTGGTCATGCAAGTTACCTGAGACTCCCCTGATGAGTTTTTTTCCTGAACGAAACGCCATGCGCACTGTTTCTGTGTTTGTGGTTATTGTTTGTCTTTTGTGATTAAATATCAAAAATTTTTTTTTGCTCAGTGGCTAATTATAAATATATATATATATATATATATATATATATATATATATATATATATATATATACATAAGTGCAGAGTGCAATACCTCTGTTAAACTCACAGAGGAATATAATTAGAAAATAAAGCAATTCCTCTCTTACTTGAAGGGTGTGTGGAATGGTCTCTGTTAAAGATCACAGAGACAAAAGCAGTGAGTGTGAAATGGCACCTACCTAGGTCCGTTCCTCTAGTAGTGCCAGGAGACGGACAGCAGCGTAAGCCGCACAAAGCTCCTACCTGCGTTCGCTCCACTAGTGTGCGAGGACACGAACCACTAGATATGGCACCTGCCTAGGTCCGCTCTTCTAGTGGTGCAAAAGAGACGGACAGCAGCGTAAGCCGCACAAAGCTCCTACCTGCGTTCGCTCCCCTAGTGTGCGAGGATACGAACAACTGCCAGACGCAGTATAAGGAACGATACCCTAGCAGCAACGTCCACCTACGAGTAGAATCACAAGGCCCAGCCGGACCATGTGCCTCAGGCACCTGCCTATGTCCGCTTCACTAAGAGGTAAGGATACGGACTGCAGCCGAAGCTGTAAGGTATAAGAACGCTACCCTGCCGGTAGCGCTCACCTAACATAGACAGAGAGATGCCTAGAGGGACGTGCACAGAGCGTCTACTCTCATGCATGAACCAAGAGGACTGAGCGCCGGGCGGCGTGCGTCAGGGTCTTATATAGACTCTGTGCCTCATCCAAGATGGAGGACACCAGAGCCAATCCGCTGCCAGAATGACAGCAATGACGTCACGCTGGCCTATCACCGAGCAAAGCGTCACAAGCACATGACCAGTGACCAATCGGCATAGAAGGTGTCAGAGACATGTGACCACGTGTCACAAGCACATGACCAGTGGCCAATCAGCTTAGAAGGTGTCAGAGACATGTGACCTCGTGTCAGCGATGATGTCACCCGCACATGTGCAATGGCTCCAAGATAGGACTTAGTCTCCAGCGCTTGCACATGTGCAGTAGCAAGAAATCCGGACATAGTCTCCAGAGCCACAGCAACCGTAACAGGCTCCCTGCACACGTAGCCAGGGTACACATCTGGTTACTAAGCAAAGCGCTTTGCTTAGTAACCCGATGTGTACCCTAGCTACATGTACAGGGAGCCAGCGCTAAGCAGTGTATGCTGGTTATCAGGGTAAATATCGGGTAACCAAGCAAAGCGCTTTGCTTGGTTACCCGATATTTACCCTGGTTACCAGCGTACGCTGCTTACACAGTCGGTGCCCGTTGGTCTCCCGCTGTCAAACAGCGATGCGTGCTGCACAGCGGGAGACCAACGAGCAAAAGATGAACCAGAACATTGTGTAACGATCAGCGATTCCACAACAGGGGCCAGGTCGCTGCTTAGTGTCACACACCGCGAGATCGCTGATGAGATCACTGGTACGTCACAAAACCAGTGACTCAGCAGCAATCTCGCTATGTGAGAAGTACTCTGTAGTCAAAAGCCTTTTTAAAGTCCACAAAACAGGCGTATATCTTCACATACTTTGCTTTTGTGGATGTGGAGCCGAATGAGACTGTGTAGGGTGTAGATGTGGCCTGTGGTGCGGTGCTTTGGCATGAACCTTGTTTGGCTCTTGCTGAGGAAATTGTGTTTGGTGAAGAAAATGAGGATCCTCTTGTTCAGAAGGCTGGTGAACAGTTTTCCCAAGTTACTGCTGACATATATGCCTCTGTAGTTGGCAGGGTCATATATGTCCCCGCTTTTGTGGATGGGTGTGATGAGGCCTTGATTCCAAGTATGAGGGAAGTAGCCAGCACTCAGCACAATATTGAACAGTTTAACCATTGCAGCTTGTATTTCCGGTGGGCTGTACTTCTGGGGGGATTCCATCCGGACCCCTGGCTTTTTTACACCTTATGGAAGAGATTCTTTCTGCAGCTTCCTGTAATGTAATTGGTGTATCCAGAGAGTTTTGGAAATATTTGACTTTTTCCTCCATCGCCTTTAGTTTTGATGTTCTGTTTTACTGTTCTTGGCTTAGTCCTTTTTTGGGATCTTTGTAGAGGTCTCTGAAGTACTGGAGCCAGATGTTACCATTTTTGATATGGATGTCGTTTTTCTTGTATTTTGTGTCCATGTGACACCATAGTTCCCAGAAGGAGTTGTCTTGGAGGGCGTCTTGGAGTTGGCTAAGTTTCTTCCTCCTCAGGATGATTTTGTACTGCCTTTGTATGGTGTCATAGGCTTCCCTCAGGCCCGGGTGGTTAGTGTCTCTGTGTTTATTGTTTGAGGCTGTTTTTTGGGGTTTTGGTACGGCTTTACATTCTCTGTCAAACCAACCATTGATCTGCTCTTCTTTTGGTCTCTTGTAGTTGACTTGTTTAAGGTGGGACAATTTGGCCATGGTGTAAAATATTTTGTTGAGGTCTTTTGCAACTTGACTTCTGGGTTAGACTTGAACTTGTAGCTGTAGAAGTTATGGAGCATCTCCTGTATTTCGAGTCTGTTGGGAGCCTCTTATATTTTATTGCTGACGTCTTGGACCATTGATAGGATGGAGGTCGGCTGAAGAGGATGCACTGCTGTGGCTTTTGAGTGGATGGTTTCTCTGTAGATTTCATGTATGGAAGGAGTTGGCTGTGGTCAGACAGGTGCATTTGTGGTGTGACTATGAAGGTGCTGATATTTGCCAGGTCCATATCTGTAATGGCATAGTCTACTACTCTCCTTCCTACATGGGAGTTTAGTGTATAATCTCCCCAGAGAGTCTCCCTTAGTAGGTCCATTAAGAATATGAAGACCTAAACTTCTACTTAAGTTCAAGAGCTTTTTGCCACTTTCCTTGACTGTACTATTTGTTATAGCGTCATAGCTGTTTCTCTCTGAGTGTTCACATTGTGACCGTCATTCTCTGCCCCAAATATGTAGATGTTTCCATCTGTGGTCAGAAAGTCTTTTTCTCTCCCTGTTCTTGTATTGAGGTCTCCCTCCCTCCCTCCTGCCTAGCGTGCGTGGGGGCGGGCCCCGCAAGGGGGCCTGCTTCCCGTGCGTGTGGGGGGGTCTCTGCGTGGAGGCTCCTGCAGGTATTTGCATATTGTTGTAGTGGGGCCCCTAGAATTAACTCCTTCTGTGGACCCCAGACACCCCAGTCCAACTCTGCATCCATCCATCTATCTAATATAGCCATCTATCCATCTTTTATATAGTATCTGTGTGTGTGTCATGTACATAATGTAATTTATGCAGGGGCATAACAACTGTTAGTGAAGACTGCCTTCGCCATTTCCTTGGATCCATGGTTGGACACCAGTGAGGAGCAGATGGCCACTGGCTCCCTGTTCTGCACTTGCTTTGCAGCTATAGGCCACAGCAGGCACATGAGAAGGCGCCGGAGGGCTTCATTTCCTCTGAAATGCACTTAATGTTTCCATGATATATTCTTGTGACTCAGCAATTACAGCGACACTGTGAATAAGACCTCAAGTTAAGGTTGAAACATTAATTTCTGTGGCATTTTCCTTCTGTATATATTATCCGCACCATCTCTACGGATCCACATGTGCACCTGCATTGTATGAAAAATAAAAAGTACTTGTTAATAAGTGAAACAAGGAGTGTGCAGCGACATGTTCTTGATGTCAGAGCATGTGTAGGGGGTAATACATTTATATATATATATATATATATATATATATATATATATATATATATATATATATATATATATATATATATATATATTATATAAATAATTATTTTTTATTTTTTTTTTACCCCATGTTGAAATAAACCTGAAGTCTTTACCTGAAGAGCTGGATTCTCTTGTTTCTTGGATGACTTCGGTTGTGTGTCTGTCCGTTCTTCAGGGAAGCCGCTAAAAGGAGTGGGTCAAAAAGGGTTTTAGGCTAAGTTCACACTTACGTTGTTTTGCATCAGTCACAATCCGTCGCCTAGAGGAATTATGGTATCCTGCAAAATATTTTGCAGTAATCCTGTTTTTCCCCATAGACTTCTATTAGTGGCGGATTGTGACTGATGATGCTGCGTTGCATCCGCTGCGTCGCGGTCAGTCGTTTTTTAACTGACCGCCGGGCTGGAGCAACGCAGCCTGTAACGTTTTTTGAGCAGCCCGATCCGTAAGATTTTGCTGCGCATGCTCTCTCTGGCTCCCTGCCCCCGTAACCAGGATACACATCGGGTAACCAAGCAATGCGCTTTGGTTAGTTACCCGATATTTACAGTGGTTACGTGTGCAGGGAGCCCGCGCTAAGCGGTGTATGCTGGTAACCAAGATAAATATCGGGTAACCAAGCAAAAAGTGCTTTGCTTTTAGTTACCCGATATTTACCCTGGATACGGTGTGCAAGGAGGCCGACACTTCCCCACTCGGCTCCGCCCCCTCCCGCACTCTGCATGTGTACACACACACATTCACACTTACACTCATTTGTCCCCAGCCCTGCAGTCCCCGCGGCACTGATGTCCTCAGCTCCACGGCCCCGCTCGGCTCCGCCCCCTCGCGCTCCACCCCCTCCCGCACTCCGCATGTACACACGCATGTAGACACACACACACTCACCTGTCCCCAGCCATGCAGACCGTGGCACTGACATCCTCAGCTCCGCCTCCCGAACTCTGCCCCCCGAACTCCGCCCCCCGCACACAACGGAGTCCGACAATGAAATTCTTTTGGTTGTCATCCGTTGTACAGCGCATCAGTCACATGCGTCAAGCAACGCATGTGACTGATGCAAAACAACGGAAATGTGAACTTAGCCTTAAACAGTGATGTTGTATACATGGTATATCATAAAATATTGGTCATGATAGATCATAAATAGAATCAGGGACTATATAGGAAGGGCAAATCACATAAACATGTTTAGGAAAAGAGGGGAGAAAAGCGATCATAAAAGCCCAAAACTGCAAGAAGGCAATCGGATTATTCAAAAGGTGAATTTTTATTAAGTATAAATATAAATAGTAAATTTACACAGGTACCTATAGGGACAACTATGCGTGCATCAATATTGAACAATTAACAGAACCGTGTCATAGATCGATAAATATGTAGATATAAATACATCCATACATCTATATGGTTTTAAAAATTATAATGGGCCAACCAGAAGAGAATATAATAAATCAGCACCATCAGCAATGCGCATAAGTAATTAGAGACCACTAGGGGTCACTCTTGGTGCACAAAATAAATCTAAACCATCTGCAATATATACAATTGAAAACCACTAGGGGTCACTCATGGTGCACTGAGGGATATATAAAGCTACAATGCCTATGGTTTAGCATATATTAAACGCTTTTTGTAATAGAGACAATTCTATTGTGACCCATTAAGTTGAAAATACAAACAAGATATAGATACATAGAAGATTTCTATATAAATGAACCCATATAAGCGGTTACCGTTAGGAACGTGTGACACCCGACACGTGTTTCGGTTTCTTCGTCAGGGGGCGTCAGAACAGGAGACCGAAGATCAGCACCACGGACAGCGACGCCAGGGACAGATGAGTAGAAAGTTCCCGTTCTCCGTGTGTTATCACGGATAACACACGTAGCCCATAAACACGGCTCACGGAGGGTAAAATGCACCTCTGACACGTCCGTAAAAAACGTGCATGGTTTTTCATAAACGCGTGAAAGAGGCCTTATAGTGGACAGGAAAACACATCGCCATGCCCATGAACTGACTGCAGCCCGTACATTCTAGACTTAACCCCCTGCACAGGAGCCTGAGCACTGTTGCTTCCTTGTTAGCGTCTAGAGTAAGGGCGGCGTCACACGGTACAATCTATCGTGCGATCGCACGAGTGATCGTACCCGCCCACGTCGTTTGTGCGTCACGGGCAATTAGTTGCCCGTGGCGCACAAAGTCGTTAACCCCCTGTCACAGGCACTTACCTCCCAGACGACGTCGCTGTGGGCAGCGAACATCCTCTTCCTGAAGGGGGAGGGATGTTCGGCATCACAGCGACCGGCCAATAGAAGCGGAGGGGTGGAGATGAGCAGGACGTAACATCCCGCCCACCTCCTTCCTTCCTTCCGCATTGCCGGCGGGACGCAGGTAAGCTGTGTTCGTCGTTCCCGGGGTGTCGCACGGAGCGATGTGTGCTGCCTCGGGAATGATGAACAACCGGAGCACAGAAGGAGGACCGACATTTTGAAAATGAATGACGTGTCAATGAGCAACGATAAGGTGAGTATTTTTGCTCGTTCACAGTCGTTCGTAGCTGTCACACGCTACGATAAGTCTAACGATGCCGGATGTGCGTCACGGAATCCATGACCCCGACGACATATCACCACGATATATCGTACCGTGTGACGCCGCCCTAAAGATGATTTTTTTTTTAGGGAAACACGTCACCGGGAGGGGCGGGGCCTCCTCGGTGCGGTGTAGGAGAGCTGTGTGGGTTGTGTCTAGAATGGAGTTGATTTTTTTGAGGCTCTCTCAGTAGATACACTTTTTTGAGGACCTCATTATATCAACTCCACACTAGACGGCTCTGTACTGAGGGGACTAGAATGGAGGTGATATTGTGAGGTGACTGCAGTCTCCAGTATAGACGGCTCTGTACTGAGGGGACTAGAATGGAGGTGATATTGTGAGGTGACTGCAGTCTCCAGTGTAGACGGCTCTGTACTGAGGGGACTAGAATGGAGGTGATATTGTGAGGTGACTGCAGTCTCCAGTGTAGACGGCTCTGTACTGAGGGGACTAGAATGGAGGTGATATATTGAGGATCTCCCTAAGAAAAGCAACATCAATCTAGACAGATAGATACCACTAGAATGGAGCGGATTTTAGGAGCCTCTCAGTTATGCATACACATGTGACGCCCTGGCAAAACCAGGTAGTCACAGAGGTTGTACAAATCTCTCAGGTACAAAACTCCATCCTCCTTGGCAGTCCAACACAAAACCCACACCCAGGTGCACCACACAGCCAGTAAAGCCTAGTCACTCCCCCATGATAATAGTGACTCACCAGTGGCGGGACCAGGCAGATGGGAGCGCCCACCTTGGGTTCCTGAGATGTCAGAGGCAGGAACACAACAGAACAGTAGAGAACAGTGCTGACAGTTGACTGTGGAGGAGTGTGCAGCACAGCGGAGTCAGGGGTAGGGGCCCCTGGACTACCGGACTAGGTGGCAGACGGCGAGCAGGACCATAGGCGATGGAGATCCGGTCGCGGGAGACCTAAAGTGGACCGGGACAGGTTAGTGGCCCGCCGGTGCCGACAGTGGGAATCCGGTCCGGAGGCAGTGCATAGACGGGGTGCCTGGACCCTAGGGCGAGGAAGGTTGCAAGCCCCTTGTCAATTGAAAAAAAAAACAAGGAGAAAAATTGTATGAAAATACCCTGACTATAAATAAATAAATTGCAAGTGCTTAATATCAGGGTACTTAGTATATACTTTTTTGCAAAAAGGTAAAAAGCTGTCTCACCTCGTTACGGTGTACCCATCTGAGCCAGTCCCTAACCAACTAACGTTAAAAACATTTTCTGTACCTGACTTATGTCATATCAGAATTCCAATGTGAACGGTAACAAGTGGTCAGCTGGGTCCCAAATTAAATACACAGCAAAGTGAGACGCAGTTAGTTGTTCAGCCTCAGTAAAAGGAGGGCTGCGCCCCCAACTTGCAATAAAGCAAGATAACAGACAAAAAACACCAAAAAACTGAGCTGTAACAAATGTTCAATAAACATGCGGCATTACAAGCATGTGAATTGCAGCCTTAAAACTAGAAAAAAAAACAAGAAGAAAAATTGTATGAAAAATACCCTGACCATAAATAAATAAATTGCAAGTGCTTAATAACAGGGTACTTAGTATATACTTTTTTGCAAAAAACTAACTGCGTCTCACTTTGCTGTGTATTTAATCTAGGACCCAGCTGACCACTTGTTACCATTCACATTGGAATTCTGATATGACACAAGTCAGGTACAGAATATGTTTTTAACTTTAGTAGGTTAGGGACTGTCTCAGATGGGTACACCGTGACGAGGTGAGACAGCTTTTTACCTTTTTGCAAAAAAGTATATACTAAGTACCCTGTTATTAAGCACTTGCAATATATTTATTTATAGTCAGGGTATTTTTCATACAATTTTTCTCCTTGTTTTTTTTTTCTAGTCTTAAGGCTGCAATTCACATGCTTGTAATGTTGCAGGTTTATTGATCATTTGTTACAGCTCAGTTTTTTGGTGTTTTTTGTCTATCTTGCTTTATTGCAAGTTGGGGGCGCAGCCCTCCTTATACTGAGGCTGAACAACTAAGGCTAGCCTTAAGGCAAAAAAACGCAAACTGCATGCTACTGGATCCTTTTTTCTTGGAGTCCAACGCATGCCACCGCAAGTGACTTGAACGTTTTTTAACTGGATCCGTCTAAGGGATCCAGCATAAAAACGGACCGTTCACTTGCGTTTGGGTGCAGTTTTTCTTAGTTTTTACGGATCCGTTTTTTCTATGTCATCTGCCATTCAGCTCTGCTACATGGCCGCTAACAGCAGACACAGACAGAGCCATGTAGCAGAGCTTAATGGCCGGTGACAGCAGACACAGACAGAGCCGCACGATCAGAATGAAGTCGAATGTACTTCACCCGACTTCATTGTCATCCCGTGGCTCTGTCTGTGTGGCATGGCCCCTGATTTTCGGTCACCGGTGAAGGTCTCACCGGTGACCGCAAATCCCCTGAGTGACCGCAGTGATCGGCACTATCAGCCACAGCTGGAGTCCTCCTGCTGAGAGCAGTGGCCGCGGATAACCTGAGTGATGTCATCGCTGATAGCAAAACCAGGTCAAGCTAAATATCTCTATATCACTATTGTATCTGTTCTATTTATCTTTCTATATCTATCTATAATTTTTCAGGCTTTACACATTAAAAAAACAACAAAAAAACATTTCAGTATCTTACTTTTTTTACCGGTACCACATGGATGACCATACCGGCACGTGTGACTTGCACCTGTTTAAACACAGACGTCTGAAAGGGGCCTTATAGATACCCATCTACTGTATGTACTATCTTTTTGAGTTTCTGCAAATTATGATGTTCTCCTCAGCGGCTAAAAATACTTCTCAAAATCTCTAAGGAGTATTGTTACCCCTCTGTAAAATATGTAGTGTGACCTCTGCCAGAGCCTGTCCTATGGAACAGCGGTGGCAACAGCTTCAGACGCTCAGCAAAAAGCAACTTACGTCCCTTTAAATAAAAAAAATTTAAAAAAAGTTTTGCCCCATGTGACTTGAATCATGCGGTGTGAGCCTCATGGAGTTATGTCACCACAAAAGGAGGGAAACACCGAGAAACAGGACTTGGGTCTAATAAATGGGGGGCATAAGGCCCCTTTCACACGTCAGTGATTCTGGTACGTTTGTGCTTTTTTTAAAACGTACCAGAATCACTGACATATGCAGACCCATTATAATCAATGGGTCTGCTCACACATCAGTGATTTTTCACTGAACGTGTCTCCGTGCAGCGTGCACGTGTGGCCGTGATTCTGCACGGAGACATGTCAGTTTTTTTTATGGTATCACTGATCACCCACGGACCACACTATGGTGTGATCCATGTGTGATCAGTGAGTACAAGAAAATCACGGACATATTAAATATTCAAAATTTTCAACTTACCTTGCCTGCGATTCGCTGTGCCTGCTCCGCTCTCAGCAGCTCTTGCCTGGCTCATGAATATTCATGAGAGCAGGTAAACCTGACCAGGAAGTAGGTGCTGAGCGGAGGGCGGACGCTGCAGAGCAAGAAACTTCAGCACCGTGGACAGCAGTAATGAAGGCAGGTGAGTAATGTCCATGTGCAATCACGGATCACGGATTGCACATGGACAACCCACGTGTGCCGTGAATCACGGAACACGGAGGGACATGTGCGTGTTTTACACGTCAGTGAAGAACGTCAGTGTTTTTCTCTGACGTGTAAAACGGGCCTAAGAGAGGATCAGGGATCAGAGGGCTGCTAAAAACAGAAAATAAACTATCCGCGAGATCTGAACAGTTTACTGTGGGTCTACATGTGAGGACTGTGGAAACTACCTCCAGCAATGTGTGACCGCAGCCCGATACAGATCCAACCGGCAGTGACTCCTCACTAATGTCACACCGAGCTTTATCATTATAGAAATGAACATTCAGCCCAAACTTCTAGAACAGTTTTATTAAAACAAGTACTGTATATCAATAATTAAAAAAAAACAATAAAAATATTTTTACAGTTTTATTTTTATAGAGAACCGCTGATTACATGCTGCACATGGGAACGGGTTACACACAAAATACAGGTAAAATATATCTTTGTACCGTGTTAGCCGGTATAGATAAAAAATTGTTTAAAAGAACTGAAGTCCTCAGTGGTTGATACCTTTTAATGGCTAACTGAAAAGATGGTAATAATAGAAAGTTTGAGACTGCGCAGGTCTCTTCATCAGGCTCAGTATAACACAAAATACAGATATAAATTACGGTGAATAAACCAATCCTGACAGACGGGTACAGAGGGGAGCGGACCCTGCCCTCGGGGGCTTACAGTCTACAGCAGACCTGGGCAAGGGGCGGCCCGCGGGCCACATCCGGCCCGCCTACTCTCTGTGACCGGCCCGTCTGGTTCAGGGCGTCCTTGCTAGCCGGTCAGTGATGAAGGCAATCTGACCTGTTGTCCGGAGCTCCAGGCTCCGGGAGGCCCGTGGTCAGATTCCTACCCAGCACGCAGCGTGTGATGAGGGCAAACAGAGGAGCGATCCTGCAGCTCCGCACAGTCAGTGCAGGCAGCGGAACGCAGAAATTTCTCCTCTGTTCCCTGCCGGCACTTTCTCTGTGACACACGCGTGCCCTGATATCGTCAGTACGGCGCGCGTGTGTCATTTGAAAAGTTCCCGCCCGGCAATAGAAAAAGCTGCAGCGGCGAGGGCCGTATGGAGAGAAGCAGCGGCTCCTAGGAATACAGCATCGGCGCAGCCTGGGCATGTGAAAGAGAAGCCGCTCAGCGGGGGGCTCATACAGAGGTGCCTGAGGAGGGGACAATAAGAAGAGAGGTGAGTGGTTACTAGTAACCTGCGGAGACAATGGGGGGTGGGCGGGGGGGGAGGGGGTTAACTGTTGACAAATATTTGGGGTGTAGTGGTTTAGTATATGGGAATGTAGTTTTACAGGTGTGGTATATGGGGGGTGTAGTGGTGTAGTATATAGTGGTGTAGTTTTATAGGGGTGTAGTGGTGTAGTATAATACAAGTGTATATAGGGGTGTAGTATAATACTACACCCCTATATACACCTGTATTATACTACACCCCTATATACACCTGTATTAAAACTACACCACTACACCCCTATATACACCTGTATTATACTACAGCCCTATATGCACCTGTATAATACAGGTGTATATAGGGGTGTAGTGCTGTAGTATAATACAGGTGTAGTATATAGTGGTGTAGTATAATACAGGTGTATATAGTGGTGTAGTATAATACAGGTGTAGTATATAGTGGTGTAGTATAATACAGGTGTATATAGGGGTGTAGTATAATACAGGTGTAGTATATAGGTGTGTAGTATAATACAGGTGTAGTATATAGGGGTGTAGTATAATACAGGTGTAGTATATAGGGGTGTAGTATAATACAGGTGTATATAGGGGTGTAGTATAATACAGGTGTATATAGGGGTGTAGTGGTGTAGTATAATACAGGTGTATATAGGGGTGTAGTATAATACAGGTGTATATAGGGGTGTAGTATAATACAGGTGTATATAGGGGTGTAGTATAATACAGGTGTATATAGGGGTGTAGTATAATACAGGTGTATATAGTGGTGTAGTATAATACAGGTGTATATAGTGGTGTAATATAATACAGGTGTATATAGGGGGTGTAGTATAATACAGGTGTATATAGGGGTGTAGGGGTGTAGTATAATACAGGTGTATATAGGCGTGTAGTATAATACAGGTGTATATAGGGGTGTAGTATAATACAAGTGTATATAGGGGTGTAGTATAATACAGGTGTATATAGGGGTGTAGTATAATACAGGTGTTTATAGGGGTGTAGTGCTGTAGTATAATACAAGTGTAGTATATAGGGGTGTAGTGATGTAGGTTATCACTGGTGTAGTATATAGTGATGTAGTGGTGCAGTTTATTACAGGTGTAGTATATAGTGATGTAGTATATTACAGGTGTATATAGGGGCGTAGTCATGTAGTATATAATGGTATAGTATATAGAGGTGTAGTATATTACGGGGTGCAATGTTAGTCCGCTTCCACGTGGTGCACCCTGGGTAACGCTAAAGGACTAACAATCTTGATGACCAAACAATCAAATTATATCTAGATTTCCTGGTCAGTATATCTTACATCATACGTGATAATCAAGAGGAACAAAGGAACAACTTTGACAATGCCTAAAAAATATAATGGTATTGTCACAAATGTCACTCCTCAAATGAAAGATCTTGGACCCATGGTGAATATCTGCCAAATTAATATTGAAGGTATCAGCTGCCTAAAATGTGTTTTCCTCCACAAGTTCCTCACTGATAACAAAATAGATGTACTTGTTCTTCAGGAAACGCATGTTGAAAATGAAGATCAACTCCTAGTTCGTGGCTCCATCTATGGCTTTGATCTAATTGGTGCTACATATGACTCTCATTACGGTGTAGCCACATATGTGAAAAGTAACATTGAAAACGCAATGCTTGTATCTACATCTGTTGAAAATGACATCCATGAAGTTGTGAGCAAAGTTGGCGATATCACAATTGTTAATATTTACAAGCCTCCTGCAGTACAATGGCCCACAGAAGTCATTCATGTTCACCCACACCCTACTGTATACATAGGAGATTTTAATAGCCACCACGAGCTTTGGCAATATGCTAGCAACGATGACAATGGCGAGTATCTGGTAAACTGGTCTGAAGCGCATAATATATTCCTCGTTTTTTATGCAAAGGACTTTCCAACTTTCCATTCAGCAGCCTGGCAGAGAGGATACAATCCTGACTTATGTTTTGTCTCACGCAATAGAAACAATCAACCTTTGTCTACATCTCGATGTGTTGTCAAACATTTCCCTCGTAGCCAGCATCGCCCTGTCATCATCACCATTGGAGTATCTATTCCTCCTGTAACGTCGTATCCGCGTCCTCGATGGAACCTTGCCAAAGCCAACTGGAAGAAGTTTGCAGATCACCTTGATAAGTGTATCGGCTGGATACCACCAATCAGTAAAAACTATGAACGGTTTTGTAAAGCAGTTATTACAGCTCCAAAGAAATCAATACCACGTGGCTTTCGCAAAGACTATATCCCAGGATGGTCTGATGAATGTGAACAACTGTACAGACAATTTCTTGAGAGTGAAGATGGTGAAATTGGTGAGGAATTGTTGAACAAACTGAATGCAGCACGTTGTATTAAATGGATGGAAACAGTTGAGAATTTGGACTTTAAAAGTTCCAGTCGAAAAGCATGGTCTCTTTTAACCCTTTAGTGACAGAGCTAATTTTCACCTTAATGACCAGACCAAATTTTGCAATTCTGACCAGTGTCACTTCATGAGGTTATAACTCTGGAACGCTTCAACGGATCCCGGTGATTCTGAGATTGTTTTTTCGTCACATATTGGACTTCATGTTAGTACCAAATTTAGGACAATATTTTTTGCGTTTATTTATGAAAAAAATTGAATATTGGCAAAAATTTTGAAAATTTAGCAATTTTCAACTTTTGAATTTTTATACCGTTAAACCAGAGATTTCTGTGACACAAAATAGTTAATAAATAACATTTCCCACATGTCTACTTTACATCAGCACAATTTTGGAAACAAAATTTTTTTTTGTTAGGAAGTTAGAGGGGTTCAAAGTTTATCAGCGATTTCTCATTTTTACATCAAAATTTACAAAACCATTTTTTTAGGGACCACATCACATTTGAAGTGACTTTGAGGGACCTAGATGACAGAAAATACCCAAAAGTGACACCATTCTAAAAACTGCACCCCCCAAAGTACTCAAAACCACATTCAAGAAGTTTATTAACCCTTCAGGTGCTTCACATGAACAAAAGCAATGTGGAATGAAAAAAAGCAAAAATTAAATTTTACCTAAAAATGTTGCTCTAACCCAAATTTATTCACTTTTAGAAGAAATAACACAACAAAATGGACCCCAAAACTTGTTCCCCACTTTCTTATGAGTGCGCCGATACCCCACATGTGGTCAGAAACCTCTGTTTGGACAAATGGGAGGGCTCGGAACAGAAGGAGCAATATTTGAATTTTGGAAAGCAAATTTGTCTGAAATAGATTGCGGGCACCATGTTGCATTTACAGGTCCGCTAAGGTACCTAAACAGAAGAAATCCCTCACAAGTGACACCATTTTGGAAACTAGACCCCTCAAGGCTTCTATCTAGGGGTATAGTGAGCATTTTAGATCCACAGGTACTTCACAGATTTTGTTAATGTTACGTTGTCATATTGAAAATTTTAATAATTTTCTCAAAAATGTTGCTTTAGCATCAATTTTCTCACTTTTTCAAGAGGTAATTCCAAAAATTTGACCTCAAGGTTTGTTAACCACTTTTTTATGAGTGCGGTGATACCTCACATGTGGTCTGAAACCTTTGTTTGGACAAATGGGAGGGCTTGGAACGAAAGGAGCAATATTTGAATTTTGGAAAGGAAATTTGGCTGAAAAAGATTGCGGGCACCATGTCACATTTGCAGGACCCCTAAGGTACCTAAACAGCAGAAACCCCGCACAAGTGACCCCATTTTGGAAACTAGGCCCCTCAAGGAATTTATCTAGATGTTTGGTGAGTACCCTGAAGCCCCAGGTGCTTCACAGAATTTTATAACGTTGAGCCATGAAAAAAAAAAAAAAAAAATTTTACCACAAAATTGTTATTTCAACCAGGTAGCTTTTTTTTTTACAAGAGTAAAAGGAAAAAAATCAGCATAACATTTATTGTGCAATTTCTCCTGAGTTTGGCGATACCTTATATGTGGTGGAAATCAACTGTTTGGGCGCATGGCAGGGCTCAGAAGGGAAGGAGTGCCATTTGACTGCAAAATTGGCTGGAATCAATAGCAGATGCCAGGTTGCATTTGGAGAGCCCCTGAGGTGCCTAAACAGTGGCGGTCCCCCACAAGTGACTCCATTCTGGAAACAAGACACCTCAAGGCTTTTATCTAGGTGTATAGTGAGCAGTTTGAATCCACGAATACTTCACAGAATTTGATAAGCTTAGGTTGCCATATTGAAAATTTTCATTTTTTTCACAAAAATGTTGCTTCAGCATCAAATTTCTCACTTTTTCAAGAGACAACAACAAACCGTGGACCCAACAGGTTGTTATCCAATGTCTTATGAGCACAGGGATACCCCACATGTGGCCAAAAACCTCTGTTTGGATAAATGGGAGGGCTTGGAATGGAAGGAGCACCATTTGAATTCTGGAAAAGTTGAGATAAATTGCGGGCACCATGTCACATTTGCAGGGCCCCTTGGGTACCTATACATTAGAAACCCCCCACAAATGACTCCATTTTGGAAACTGGATTTTATTCAGGAGTATAGTAAGCATTTTGAATCCACAGGTACTTCACAAAAATGTTGCTTTAGCAACAAATGTCTCACTTTTAGGCTATGTGGCCATGATCCAGCGACACGGCGTCTAGTATACAGTGTCAGCCTCCTGCAGAGATGTGAGTGTTGTCCACGGGAGAACGCAGCTGCCCATGCCCACGATTTGGGTTCAGGCCGCTGTGGAGCTCTATGCTACCTGCAGAGAACACTCATCTCCGCAGCATAAATTGACATGCTGAGGCTCGGGAAGCTGCGCCACACGTCAGTGTATGCTGCGGAGAAAAGAAGCACAGTGGGCACGGGATTTCTAAAAATCCTTCCACTGTGCTTCTACTGCACAACGCAGCGCTATGGACGCAGGGAAAACACTATGGACACACTCTGCGCCCAAAACGCTGCAAACCCCGATTGTGGGCACACAGCCTAAAATGCTACAATGGATGAATGGATAGATGTCAAACAAATATAACGTCCCATCCCCTGCATATTCTAAGCTGGCGCCCTTTAGTGCCTTTCATGTGGCACTAAAGGGTGCCTAGCCTTGTATTTAGCCCCCCAAAAAATTAATAATTAAAATAAACGACGTGGGGTCCCCCCTATTTTTGATAGCCAGCTAGGGTAAAGCAGACAGCTGTAGCCTGCAAACCACAGCTGACAGCTTCACCTTGGCTGGTGATCAATTTGGAGGGCTCCCCAGGCGTTTTTTTAAATAAACAAAAAAAAACGTGGGGTCCCCCCCAAATTAGATCACCAGCCAAGGTGAAGCGGACAGCTGGGGTCTGGTATTCTCAGGGTGGGAAGAGCCCTGGTTATTGGACTCTTCCCAGCCTAAAAATAGCAGGCCGCAGCCGCCCCAGAAGTGGCGCATCCATTAGATGCGCCAATCCTGGCGCTTCGCTCCAGCTCATCCCGCGCCCTGGTGCGGTGGCAAACGGGGTAATATACGGGGTTGATACCAGCTGTAATGTCACCTGGCATCAAGCCCTGGGGTTAGTGATGTCACGGCATCTAAACAGACAATAACAAATAACGTTTGGAACACCATTCTAAGTCTGAACTGGGTGCAAAAACCTAAAAAAACATCACTATGGGGAGATAAGGTATGCAACACCAGTGACTATGTAAGGGGAATACATGAAATAGCAGAAACTGCTGTGTGAATACTGACTTGAAAAATCCAATAGCTACATGTAAGAGTGAAAATGTGAAAAATGGAATCTGCATTACTGCCATGAACATATGAATAAAGAGAAATTTAGCTACTGAATTGATCAATGCAATAGAGCCCCAACACTACGCCAAAGTATTTCTCTACGTTGGGGTCCCTAGCTTGTGTGTGTCCTCTCATGCAGTTAAAAAACTTACTGTGTATGGGAAGCTGAGACCCAGGCTATATATGCGTATGATATGGCTTGGCAATAGGTGTGTGGGGAGGGTTCACAAACGAAAAAAACTACTAACAATAACAAATAACGTTTGGAACACCATTCTAAGTCTGAACTGGGTGCAAAAACCTAAAAAAACATCACTATGGGGAGATAAGGTATGCAACACCAGTGACTATGTAAGGGGAATACATGAAATAGCAGAAACTGCTGTGTGAATACTGACTTGAAAAATCCAATAGCTACATGTAAGAGTGAAAATGTGAAAAATGGAATCTGCATTACTGCCATGAACATATGAATAAAGAGAAATTTAGCTACTGAATTGATCAATGCAATAGAGCCCCAACACTACGCCAAAGTATTTCTCTACGTTGGGGTCCCTAGCTTGTGTGTGTCCTCTCATGCAGTTAAAAAACTTACTGTGTATGGGAAGCTGAGACCCAGGCTATATATGCGTATGATATGGATTGGCAATAGGTGTGTGGGGAGGGTTCACAAACGAAAAAAACTACTAACAATAACAAATAACGTTTGGAACACCATTCTAAGTCTGAACTGGGTGCAAAAACCTAAAAAAACATCACTATGGGGAGATAAGGTATGCAACACCAGTGACTATGTAAGGGGAATACATGAAATAGCAGAAACTGCTGTGTGAATACTGACTTGAAAAATCCAATAGCTACATGTAAGAGTGAAAATGTGAAAAATGGAATCTGCATTACTGCCATGAACATATGAATAAAGAGAAATTTAGCTACTGAATTGATCAATGCAATAGAGCCCCAACACTACGCCAAAGTATTTCTCTACGTTGGGGTCCCTAGCTTGTGTGTGTCCTCTCATGCAGTTAAAAAACTTACTGTGTATGGGAAGCTGAGACCCAGGCTATATATGCGTATGATATGGATTGGCAATAGGTGTGTGGGGAGGGTTCACAAACGAAAAAAACTACTAACAATAACAAATAACGTTTGGAACACCATTCTAAGTCTGAACTGGGTGCAAAAACCTAAAAAAACATCACTATGGGGAGATAAGGTATGCAACACCAGTGACTATGTAAGGGGAATACATGAAATAGCAGAAACTGCTGTGTGAATACTGACTTGAAAAATCCAATAGCTACATGTAAGAGTGAAAATGTGAAAAATGGAATCTGCATTACTGCCATGAACATATGAATAAAGAGAAATTTAGCTACTGAATTGATCAATGCAATAGAGCCCCAACACTACGCCAAAGTATTTCTCTACGTTGGGGTCCCTAGCTTGTGTGTGTCCTCTCATGCAGTTAAAAAACTTACTGTGTATGGGAAGCTGAGACCCAGGCTATATATGCGTATGATATGGATTGGCAATAGGTGTGTGGGGAGGGTTCACAAACGAAAAAAACTACTAACAATAACAAATGTATTCCCCTTACATAGTCACTGGTGTTGCATACCTTATCTCCCCATAGGCATCTAAACAGATACCCGACATTACTAACCCAGTCAAGTAATAGAAAAAAATAAAGACAAAAAAAAAATTTATTTGAAAAAAAAAACTCCCCGAAACATTCTTCTTTTACCAATTTATTGAAAATAAATAAATTTCGGTCGCTGTAATCCATTTTGGAGGTCCCACGCCGACTCTGGATCTTCTAGAATATGGGGGGCACATTCAGGGAACGTATCCCCCATTTTCTGGAAGAGCAAGCTCTCCATGAGCAGTGTGGGTGCAGTAATCTGAGAATACTGCACTCACACTGCCCCGGTCCAACCTAGGGCAGAGTGACCTGCAGTAACCTCATTCTAGAATATGAGGGGCACGCTCACAGAACGTACCCCCCATTTTCTAGAACAGCAGTCTCTCCATGTGAGGAGTGTGGCTGCAGATTACCGCACTCACCCTCCCCCGGTCCACAGTGGAGCAGCCTGTGCAGTAGCGACGTCAGCGTCCCTGCTTCCAGGGATCCAGCTGACAGCCGCTGTCTGCACATGCGCCGCCAGCTTTCAAGAAGGAGGCGGCGTGATCGCGGGGCCGGAGCACCAGCAGCCAGGTAACGTAAAACCGGGGGCTGGGGGGGGTGACGGGGGGTGACGGTGGGACCTGGGGACCACAATTCTGCCACATGTGACGTGTCACATGCGGCAGAAAGAGCAGGATGAATGCGGCCGCCATCTTCCACGCTTGGGAGGGGGAGGCGGCTCTGGAGACCGGAGGGGGCTCCGGGGACCAGAGATCAGAGATCTCCGGTGTACCGGAGGAGGGGTCAGGGGGAGGACATTTCCCTCCGATCTGAAATGTTTGATCATTTCAGATCGGAGGGAAATGAATGCAGAGCCGGCGGCGGCGGGAGTTTTCAGCGCGCGTCGGCGCCATCTTGGATTTTCCGGAGGGGGGGGGGTGTTGGATAGATTTCTCCGGTACCGGGGGCTTTGGGGGCACTAAGGGCTCATATTTATTTCTCATCTGACATGTTTGATCACGTCAGATGAGAAATAAATCAATTTTACCGGCCATTTCTTTTTTTTTAATGTTGTCGCCGGTATACGGTGTATACCGGCGATCGCATTAACGGGGTCCAGAAAAAACACCCCGATTCATAATCTGGGGGGTCTCAGCTACCCCCGGTAGCTGAAACCCTCGAGATTTTCGGTCGCTGGGGGGCGCTACAGGGTTTTTTCGGGCCGCCGCTTTAAAGCGGCGGAACAGAATAAGTACCCTGTTTTGCCGCCGCTTTAAGTCGTACGGCCGTCGTTATGAGGTTAAGAAAACTAGAAGGAAATCGTAAAGTAAAGCACAAAACGAATTCTATAACTTCAAATCAAATTGCAGCACATATTGTGAACATATCAAGAAGCCCAAAAGACCGAGCTCACACCATAGAAGTTAAAAGTAAGTTTAAGCTACTAAAATCATCAGTGGCGCCATCTGAAGAATACTCACGTGCTTTTACAACCTGTGACATTGAAATTGCCCTTGCTGAAACTAAAATTACCAAAGCTCCCGGCTCTGATGGGATCCATCCTGAATTTCTCAAAAACTGTGGACCTTATGCGAAAAAATGGATGGCAAAGTTCTTCTCAGATATTATGGAGAATGCTCAAGTCCCTAGTAAATTAAAACATGCCAAAATAATTGCATTGTTAAAACCTGGGAAGCCTGAAGATAATCCATCAAGCTATAGACCTATTGCCTTGTTGAGTTGCATATATAAGCTCTTAGAACGCTTAATATATAACAAGATCAGTCTAAAGATTTTCGACTCAATACCTATAGAGCAAGCCGGCTTCAGACCTGCTCGAAACTGTAGTGACCAAGTCTTAGCTTTGACAACTCTCATTGAAGCTGAATTCCAGAAGAACAAGAAAGTTTCAGTGGCGTTTATCGATCTCTCTGCTGCATATGATACTGTGTGGAGGGAAGGACTTTTATATAAATTTCTGAAGGTGATTCCATGTAAGAAAATGATGTACCTCTTGAACAATATGATTGCAAATCGAACTTTTCACCTTATTATGGGCGATTCAACCAGTTGTAAGAAATCTTTAAACAACGGACTGGCCCAGGGATCAGTGCTGGCACCTCTCCTGTTTGCCCTGTACCTAGCTGATATTCCTAAAACAGTGTCACAGAAATTTGGATATGCCGATGACTGGGCACTTGCTATGGTAAGCAAAACAATGGAGGAAGCAGAGGATGTTCTTACAAAAGATCTTAGTGTAATGGGAAAGTACTTCCGACAATGGAGATTAAAACCTAACCCATCAAAAACGGAAGTTTGTTGCTTTCATTTACACAATGCAAGTGCCAAGACTGAACTTAAAGTACAATTTGAAGGCCAATCTGTTAAACACAATTTCAATCCTAAGTACTTAGGTGTAACCCTTGATAGAAGTCTAACTTTTAAATCCCATCTGGATAAATTGGCACAGAAACTGAAAGCACGTAATAATATTATTCAGAAACTTTGTGGATCCTCCTGGGGCTTGGCAACATGTTTTGAGAACATCTACTCTTGCCCTGGTGTACTCTGCTGCAGAATACTGTGCTCCAGCATGGTTAAATAGCTGTCATGTAAACTTAATTGACACTCAGCTGAACAACTCTTTGCGTATAATATCTGGTGCTATTAGACCTACACCTGTTCACTGGTTACCTGTGCTGGGTCATATCGCACCCGCAAATCTAAGAAGACAAAAGCTCCTACTTAAAGAGTACACTAAAGTAGTGAATAATGAAAAACTTCCAATACACCAAAATACCAGAGATGTTACAATACAACGATTGAAATCAAGACACCCACCCATCCGAACTGCAATCACCTTGCATGAACAAGACTTCAATTTAGAGGAGAAATGGCGAGAACTTTGGGTCAATGTAGTAGACGGTGATCCCCAAATGTTCCCTAATTTACAAAACCCTCCACCAGGCTTCAATCTACCAAGGAAAACATGGGTTACTCTAAATCGTATCAGAACAAACTTTGGCGTCTGTGCAGATTTTATGTATAAGTGGGGAAAATATGACTCTCCGACCTGTGACTGTGGAGCAGATCGACAAACTATCCAGCACATTGTTGAGGAGTGCCCCCTGAGATCCTACCATGGTGACAAGAAGGATTTCTATATTGTAAATGATAACGCTATTGCATATATAGAAAATCTTGATATTCAAATTTGATTTTTACCCTTTTGATATTTTTCAATCACTGTCTATTGTCTGGTGTTTATTTTTATATGATGGTAAGATAAACGTTCATACGATTAAATAAATATTACACGTGTAGTGTATCGGGATGTATATTACAGGTGTAGTATGTGGCGGGTGTAGTGATGTAGTATATGGGGATTGTGTGTATATGTATGTTGTCATGATTGACTCCTGGCTCAGCTGGAGCTGAGGCTTTTTTTTAGTTTCACTTCTGATGCAGGTCACGTTAGGGGTTAATCCTTTCTGCCTCGTTCTGAAGGTCAAGCTGCTTTATTAGGGCACGGTTTCTCTTGGACTTCGCCAGTGATATTTCTGGCTCTGCTGTGTTCTGCTCTTGAGTGACCTGTTGTCTGCCCTGCCTCCTCTTGACCTCCGTGTTCACCTGACCTGTTAACCTCCTCTGTTGTCTGTTTCCATCAGTGTCTCTCCCGCTGTCTCCCCGTTCGTTCCTTATCGGTTTACCTTAATTCTGTCTTGTCTTCCCACTCCCCCTCGCTTCTAGGCTCTGATTTCCCGGCTACTGACTATTTGCTTCCCTCTGACTACGTTTAGACTTTGCCCTTGTGTACTTACAAGACCTCATGTTGTGACACGGCTTTCTGACGATTCTACTGCCATCTGGTGGGCTTGACTAGTATTACCTCTGCTAGGGAATTCCCTGCTTATACGTTTCCTCCACTTTTACGCCCCCTAGTGGTTTACCAGCTAACTACCTTCTCAGATAGTTTCAGGAATCCTCTCAGTCCCACATTACTGCGCTGTACTGCTATTGTACATCTTAGAATACAGCGTGACATATGTATACATTGTGTGTATGTGTATATATATTATATACACACACAGTATATATGCGTGTGTGTATATGGGAAAATTAATTGCCCACCCCTGGTCTACAGGTTAATGAGGGTGGGGGAGACAGTAGGTCGGGGATACAAATAGATACTGTAACAATCAACTTTACAAATCAATACGTACAATTAAGCCATGTTGGACATTGGAGACCATGAAAGAAAGAAATCTTTTGTATCGGAGTCCCGTGCGTTTTAGGTGTAAAAAATTGTATTTCTCAATTTACCGTAAAAATCCTCTGTGGTTGAATTCATTTGAGGACACAAGAGGTGTGATGTGGATTAGACCACATTGTTCTCTCGGTCTCGGAGGTGGGACGACGGGAGGCAATTACACCCAGATGCCAGTAGTCACAAGCTATATTTGAAAAACAAAGCGAGAAGATTAATAACACACAGAGTTCCCTGTGCGAGCCCCCCCCACAATGTGCAACACGGCTCCCTGGCCAGCGTGAGCCCCAAGGTGCAACACAGCCCCCCGCTCAGCAAGCCCCGCCAAAGTGAAGCATCACCTTCTACCTAGTGCAAGCCCTTCCAACGTGCAGCCTCTTCCCCTGCGGCCCCCCAAACCTGCAGCCTCTCCCCCTGCGAGCCCCACCCAACATGCAGCCTCTCTCCCTGCGAGCCCCCCAACATGCAGCATCTCTCCCCGCGAGCCCCCCAAACGTGCAACACTACCCCCTGCCCAGCGTGAACCCCTGCAAATAGTCCGGATCTTAATCCAATGGAAATTCTTTGGTGGAAGTTGAAAAAAATGTTCCATGACAAGGCTCCAACCTGCAAAGCTGATCTGGCAACAGCAATCAGAGAAAGTTGGAGCCAGATTGATGAAGATACTGTTTGTCACTCATTAAGTCCATTCCTCAGAGACTGCAAGCTGTTATAAAAGCCAGAGGTGGTGCGACAACATTCTAGTGATGTATTGGAGGGTTCTTTTGTTTGTTTGTTTTTCATGATTCCATAATTTGTTCCTCATAATTGAGTGATTCCATAACTTTTCCCCCTGTTTGGTCTTGAATAGTAACCGTTACTGGCTGCACATTATGTTTTCAGGATTTTTTTTAGTGTTTCTTAATGCCAGAAAGTTTCCATTTGAAATTACTTTAGTTTTGTGCCGTCTGTGATCGGCTTTTTTTAAACAAAAGTAAACAATTGAATGGACATCCTCAGAGCCAGGAGAGGCCAGAATTATTGTCAGGGGTTGTATATAACAAAACACTCAATAAACGTCCCCAGGGGCCACATCTGTGATTGGCACAACGAGGAAGTCTGATGTGAAGTGGGGGGTCCTGATAATGTTCCCAGAATAGGGATCCCTCCCACTCCAAATACTTATTGTGTAATCCAGTGTTATACTCCAGAGCTGAATTCACAATTCTTCAGGCTTCAGAGCTGAGATCTGACAGCCTCCCCCTTGCTCAGTGTCTGTACAGTGTTTGCTCTGGTGATTTGTGATATAAAAGGAGGTCTGGCATCTCTGGATGTTTTTATTTTGCAATGGGGGGTATGTTATTAAAACAAGAGGGCATCCAAGTAGTGGACAACCCCTTTACATGAGCTCCTATAATGTGGGGACAGCTAGGATAACATTTCACATAATATAACATCACCAGAGTGAGCGCTATACAGACACTGAGCAGGCGGGACACAGGGAGATGAGATATTAGGGGCGAGTATGCTGACTGTTTCCTATACTAGAACTTCAATGTTACAGAAGCAGGACATGCAATCTATAAACCTTGTCAGCAATTTAGTGCCCCCTAGAGGAAGTAATATGCATAAACCTGCCTTTGTCTCATAGTGGGTTGTAAATGATACCAACAGCGCCACCCTTGCCCGTAGGTTATGAATGGTATTACAGTTCAACTCCATTAAAGAAAAGAAGCGGAGCCTCACTGCCACCTATAAACCGTAGACAGGTGAGGGTAGAGACAATCATGTATATTGGTCTACCCCTGTGCATATAACCTACTGGGGGGCAAACTGAAGCCCGAAAACTAAGCCTCTGGGGTCCGTGCTTTTATCCCCTTTAAATATACTGTTTTGCTTATTATTGATCCCACAATGACGGCTGAACACTCGTGAAGCCAACAGCTTTCCCTCCCGCCCTCCTCACACGTGCATGCTCAGTTCAATTGAGCATGCGTTTCTTCTTCATCCACTTATCTCCCCCAAGAACAAAAGGATTAGGTATGTTGCAATTCACTTGTCTGATCCTTATCGCTCCCTCAATAGGGGGAGAGTCGGGAGGCCCCCATACATTATAGAGGCCACTGAGTATGTACGACCACCGCTCCCAAAGGCAGGAAACACATATGTGGTCGCACATGCTCAGTACAGCTCCATTCACACAGGGCACTTTGGGAGCCTCATCCTAAATATCCGAGCAGTCAGACCCCCCAGAGATGGTGAATTTATCATCTATCCTGTGGATATCTATTGTTTATGGGACAACCCCTTTAAATATAATAAGTGAAACAGCAACATTTTCTTTTTGGGTGCTCCTGTCCATCCACACCTAGTGGCGCTCCATATTCTACACACGCTGTATATTTTTCCATGCATTTCTCAGGATCTTATAGAAGCCCCTGAATACTCCAGTGCAATATACAATCCAAAATCTATAGGTGTCCATTCTAGATATTATGCTGCCCTATAGGGGATGAGCACAATAAACTTCATCCGATCTGCACCGATTACGCTCCTGACTCTGCACCTTCCTCCACGACGACTAAAACAAAAGGGAAATAACGAAGGTAAAACCGGAGCGACGAAACCTGATTGTGCTTATACGACTAGAACCACCCCCGAGGAGCGATCCAGGCTCCGCCTGTGCATAGCTGTCACCATGGAAGCGTCCACACTGTGTCTGCATGCAGCCGATACTGTATCATAAATATAGCGGTGTACTGTCCACAAGGGGGCGTCACATTCCCCCTGATACAATCTTTTAGTGCTTGGGTGAGTCAGGGGATAGGACGATCTCTATTTTATGTTCTTTAATAATGCTGTCCGGGCATTCACCACCGCCTTAAAGGCGTCTTCACTTCTTGGAGCCACGCATTTGTCCGGGTGGAGGAGCACAGCGAGCTTCCGATAGGCTTTATTTACTTCTTCCCTACAAGAGGAACATTTATTAATAAAGAAGATATTACGCTATAGCGTCACCTAGCAGTGACTTTTAATGGAGATATGGAGGAATTTATATACTGTATATTTTCATAAGAAAACTAAGTTCACCCTCTTTCTTTCAATTCCATGGTTTACATATTGGGATATAATAAAAATAAAAAAAGTTGGTCTTTAGATATTTTTAACTAGTGATGAACGGGCACTACAATGCTCAGGTGCTCGGTACTTGTAACTAGTGATGAGCGGGCACTACCATGCTCAGGTGCTCGGTACTTGTAACTAGTGATGAGCAGGCACTACCATGCTCAGGTGCTCGGTACTTGTAACTAGTGATGAGCGGGCACTACCATGCTCGGGTGCTCGGTACTGGTAACTAGTGATGAGCGGGCACTACCATGCTCAGGTGCTCAGTACTCGTAACTAGTGATGAGCGGACACTACCATGCTCGGGTGCTCAGTACTGGTAACTAGTGATGAGCGGACACTACCATGCTCGGGTGCTCAGTACTCGTAACTAGTGATGAGCGGACACTACCATGCTCGGGTGCTCAGTACTCGTAACTAGTGATGAGCGGGCACTACCATGCTCGGGTGCTCAGTACTCGTAACTAGTGATGAGCGGGCACTACCATGCTCAGTACTCGTAACTAGTGATGAGCGAGCACTACCATGCTCAGGTGCTCAGTACTTGTAACTAGTGATGAGCGGGCACTACCATGCTCGGGTGCTCAGTACTCGTAACTAGTAATGAGCGGGCACTACCATGCTCGGGTGCTCGGTACTCGTAACTAGTGATGAGCGGGCACTACCATGCTCGGGTGCTCAGTACTGGTAACTAGTGATGAGGGGGCACTACCATGCTCGGGTGCTCGGTACTGGTAACTAGTGATGAGGGAGCACTACCATGCTCGGGTGCTCAGTACTCGTAACTAGTGATGAGCGGGCACTACCATGCTCGGGTGCTCAGTACTGGTAACTAGTGATGAGGGAGCACTACCATGCTCGGTACTGGTAACTAGTGATGAGCGGGCACTACCACGCTCGGGTGCTCGGTACTCGTAACTAGTGATGAGCGGGCACTACCATGCTCGGGTGCTCAGTACTTGTCGGACACTACCATGCTCGGTACTTGTAACTAGTGATGAGCGGGCACTACCATGCTCGGGTGCTCAGTACTGGTAACTAGTGATGAGCGGGCACTACCATGCTCGGGTGCTCAGTACTGGTAACTACTGATGAGCGGGCACTACCATGCTCGGGTGCTCAGTACTGGTAACTAGTGATGAGCGGGCACTACCATGCTCGGGTGCTCAGTACTCGTAACTAGTGATGAGCGGGCACTACCATGCTCGGGTGCTCAGTACTCGTAACTAGTGATGAGCGGGCACTACCATGCTCGGGTGCTCGGTACTCGTAACTAGTGATGAGCGGGCACTACCATGCTCGGGTGCTCGGTACTGGTAACTAGTGATGAGGGGGCACTACCATGCTCGGGTGCTCGGTACTGGTAACTAGTGATGAGGGGGCACTACCATGCTCGGGTGCTCGGTACTGGTAACTAGTGATGAGGGAGCACTACCATGCTCGGGTGCTCGGTACTCGTAACTAGTGATGAGCGGGCACTACCATGCTCGGGTGCTCGGTACTCGTAACTAGTGATGAGCGGGCACTACCATGCTCGGGTGCTCAGTACTGGTAACTAGTGATGAGGGAGCACTACCATGCTTGGGTGCTCGGTACTGGTAACTAGTGATGAGCGGGCACTACCATGCTCGGGTGCTCAGTACTCGTAACTAGTGATGAATGGGCTCTACCATGCTCAGGTGCTCAGTACTTGTAACTAGTGATGAGCGGGCACTACCATGCTCAGTACTCGTAACTAGTGATGAGCGGGCACTACCATGCTCGGGTGCTCGGTACTCGTAACTAGTGATGAGCGGGCACTACCATGCTCGGTTGCTCAATACTTTGTCGGACACTACCATGCACGGTACTTGTAACTAGTGATGAGCGGGCACTACCATGCTCGGGTGCTCAGTACTGGTAACTAGTGATGAGCGGGCACTACCATGCTCGGGTGCTCAGTACTGGTAACTAGTGATGAGCGGGCACTACCATGCTCGGGTGCTCAGTACTGGTAACTAGTGATGAGCGGGCACTACCATGCTCAGGTGCTCAGTACTTGTAACTAGTGATGAGTGAGAATGCCAAGAGTGTGCAAAGCAGTAATCAAAGCAAAAGGTGGCTACTTTTGAAGAACCTAGAATATAAGACATTTTCAGTTGTTTCACACTTTTTTGTTAAGTATTTCATTCCACATGTGTTAATTCATAGTTTTGATGCCTTCAATGTGAATCTACAATTTTCAGAGTCATGAAAATGAAGGAAATTCTTTGAATGAGAAGGTGTGTCTAAACATTTGGTCTGTACTGTATGTATGTACATATACATACATATATATATATATATATATATATATATATATATATATATATATATATATATATATATATATATATATATATATATATATATATATATATATATATATATATATATATATATATATATATATATATATATATATATATATATATATATATATATATATATATATATATATATACAGTCCGACCACCAAGAGTCTATACATTGTAGGCTCTATCACACACACGTGCATTCTCATCACTGGTGGTCTGTGCTGTATATACAGAGCTGGGTCTCGCAGATAATGAAGAGGCCGCTGCGCTCCACATAATGCTGCGGTCACAGCTGATGGGCAGGGATACACAATCACATCCCCCTGACCTAATACTGATGACCTATTCTACAGATAGGGGATCAGGGAAGCTGCTGTTGTCACTAGTGATAATTTGTTCCCGTCCGTTTTGTCTCCACGAAAACAGACGCCATGATGAGGTTTCGTGCCCACCGCTTGTTTCTGAAGACATCCCTCTTTATTCTCCAGCAGCACTTCCCTACACAGCACCTCTAAAAATAAAAGTATCATTATACTGTCCCATAAATATCTGCCCCTGAATAAATAATCGCTGTGCTTCCTTCACAAAGTATCCCCCCACACTGCCCTTATCCAAAATACCTCCCACACTGCCTCTCTCCTTATTATACCCCCACACTGCCTCTTTCCATAATGTCCCCCCATATTGCCCCTCTCCAAAATATTCCCCAACTGCTCCTTTGTAAGCCCCACACAGATGCACAATACAATACACCCTCTCCCCACACACACCCACCCACACACAATATAATGCACCCCCCAGTTACACCCTCCCCCCACACACACTATACAATGCACCCCCATCACCCCCTCCACAAACACACAATACACCCCCATCACCCCTCTTGCCCCACACACACACACACTACAAAGCACCCCTCATCACCCCCTCCCCCCACACACACAATGCAGCCCCCATCACCCACACACACACACACACACACACACACACAATGCAATGTACCCCCCATCACCACACACACAAAATATGCACCCCCCATCACCACACACAAATATCATGTACCCCCCATCACCCCACACACAATACAATGCACACCCATCAACACACGCATAGCACCCCCTATCACCACACACACAATACAATGCACCACCATGACCACACACACAAATACAATGTACCGCCATCAACACACACGCATAGCACCCCCTATCACCACACACAAATACAATACACCCCATATCACCACACACACAAATACAATACACCCCATATCACCACACACACCCTCCTCCCTCCCTTGTAATACAGTACTCCCCCTCTGCTTGTCGCAAAGCTGTGTTCCTTCACAAATGTTCCCCCATTATGTGCCCTCAGCTTCTCCCCACTCATCCCCATTAATTAAACCTGTCATCTTCAGCTCCTCCATGGAGCACTTACCACTGCCTGATGTGTCTGTGTCTCCCGCAGCACTATGATGATGTCAGCAAGGTGCTGATCTCATCACGCTGCTGCACATTGGGGGCGGGGCCCAGTCATGGCACTACACACTGTTCAAATGTAGAGAGCTGCAAATACATTTGAATAGGAAGGAGGGAGCTGTGGTCACCAGCATCGGCACCGCCAGCGCTTGCTCCACCACAGTGTGTGCATACCGGACACACCATCACACAACAGGGGCGGCACAGCACAGCGCGCTGCCTCCTGGTCCTGCTGCAGCTACTGTGCGCATGGCAAATAATGCTGCCCGGCCCACTACAGGCACCAGCCCATCTGGCATTTGCCAGAATTGCCCTATTGCCAGTCCGGGCCTGTGTCTGTGTCTGTGTGTGTGTTCTTAATTAAATTATAGAGATCCACATATGTTTGTAAAGACACCGCCGCTTTGAGACAATAAAGTATCAGAAGTAGCCCTCTCTGTCTCCAACAAAAAAAAAAAAAAAAGTATTATATCGTCACTCATTTACATAGGACTATATAAACTTAGTTTCACATTCCTAAACTTCACTTTTAACAAAGAAACTAACTATACAAGTCCTTATCTAAATTATACAGAGGTCTCTGCTGCATTACACCAGGGGAGACACAGTACAGACTCTACAAAGACTAAATGAAGTGAAGATTTAACAAAATGGATTTTGCGCTCATTCAAGCAATACACAAATGGACGAATAAAAAGGTACAACTTGGCTATATATAATTTAAGAAAAAAAAAAAAAAAACAACCCAGAAAAGTTTTCTCCCAATCACAAGAGAGAAAAAGAAAAGTGTAAAAAACTGAATAGTTTGTAAATGATCCATCATAAAAAGTACACAACCGTAATGACCCATGAAATACAATGAAGTCTTTATTAACAAATATTGAAAGTTTTTAATATTTACTAAAACAGACATTCTATTCATGACTATGGCTTCACTCCTGTGTGAATTCTCTCATGTGTAATGAGATGTGATTTCTGAGCAAAACATTCCCTACATTCTGAACATGAATACGGCTTCTCTCCTGTGTGAATTCTTAAATGTTTAACAAGACCCGATTTCCGAGCAAAACATTTCCCACATTCTGAACATGAATATGGCTTCCCTCCTGTGTGAATTCTCTCATGTGTAATGAGATTTGATTTGTCAGCAAAACATTTCCCACATTCTGAACATGAATATGGCTTCCCGCCTGTGTGAATTCTCTCATGAATAATGAGATGTGATTTCCGAACAAAACATTTCTCACATTCTGAACATGAATATGGCTTCTCTCCTGTGTGAATTCTCTCATGTGTAATGAGATGTGATTTCCGAGCAAAACATTTCTCACATTGTGAACATGAATATGGGTTCCCTGTGTGAATTCTCTCATGTATAATAAGATGTGATTTGTCAGCAAAACATTGCTCACATTCTGAACATGAATATGGCTTCACTCCTGTGTGAGTGCTCTCATGTATAATAAGATGTGATTTGTCAGCAAAACATTTCTCACATTCTGAACATGAATATGGCTTCCCTCCTGTGTGAATTCTCGCATGTATAATGAGATGTGATTTCCGAGCAAAACATTTCTCACATTCGAAACATGAATATGGCTTCACTCCTGTGTGAATTCTCGCATGATTAACAAGAACTGATTTCTGAGCAAAACATTTCCCACATTCTGAACATGAATATGGCTTCACGCCTGTGTGAATTCTCTCATGTGTAATGAGATGTGATTTGTCAGCAAAACATTTCTCACATTCTGAACATGAATATGGCTTCACTCCTGTGTGAATTCTCTCATGTGTAATGAGATGCGATTTCTGAGCAAAACATTTCTCACATTCTGCACAAGAATATGGCTTCTCTCCTTTGTGACTTTCACTTCCCTTAGCATTCTGTGTTGAACTCCTGGTACCATCATCTGTCATAAATAAAATTGATGTTATAAGCTTTTAAAAATATAACCTCAAACATACAGATAAGACACATAAATCCATACAAATTCCAAAATGTGTAGCAAAGTTCTACTTTATAAGGCCTATGTGACAGAAGATACCCAAAATAACATTTTAAAAACTGCACCCTTCGAAGTGCTCAAAACGACATTCAATAAAACATATCTACAAAAGCATATCCAGTGGCACTCAATAATATAAGGATACCGGCATTACTGCTGGAGAAATATTAGAAAAAAGGGATTCATACATAGAGAAAAATGAGTAATACGACATAGCAATACCTATGTCGTATTACTCATTTATTGCATTACTGCTTTAGGCCTCTTTCACACATCCGTCAAACCCATGTACGTCTTGCACGGACGTGTAAAAGGTGCGTATGACCCTCCATGTGTCGTGGTTTCGGCACACGAATGCTCTCTGTGTGTTGTCTGTGATACAGGAATTTTACGCTCACCTGTCCCTAGTGCTGCTGTCTCCCGCACTGTTGCTTCCGGTCCTCGGTGCAATGAATATATAATGAGCAGGGGTCGGAAGCACGTGACAGCAGCAGCAGAGGACATCAGTGCTGGAGAAGGTGAGTGTAGAAATTAATTTTATTTTACAGAAACGTGTTTTTCTCCAGTACGTGTCACACTGATGTCATGCGGAGCACATCCGGCGGTCTGTGTGACACCTGTGCTGCTGGAGTAAAATGGATATGTCAATGTGTGGAGCACATGGACACACGTATGCTCCACATGGACACATGGTTCATGTTAAAACACTCCCGAGTGCGCAAACCCATTGATTATAATGGGTCTACGTGTGTCAGTCTCTCCGGGAACGTGTGAAAACGGACCTCACATGTACCGAAGACACGGATGTGTGACGGAGGCCTTAGAGATATTTACAAAGTCAGATTCTTAGCTTATGTATTGGCCAATCCATGTGAGCCCGATAACCTTAACAAGCACCTGACCAAGCACTTTGCCCTATAGCCATGGTGTCTGCACCATCTTATTTAGCCAGGAACCTATCTGTCCAGACATGCAGATTTTTAATCACAGATGGAGGCATTTAAGGTTAGGTTCCCAATATAATGAGATCACCTTGGGCTCACATGGATTGGCCAATACATAAGCTAAGAATCTCTATGAAAATATCTCTAAAGCAGTAATGCAATGCCTATGTCTTTACTCATCTTTAAACATTAGCTGTGTATTTATCCCTTTTTTGTAATATTCCCACAGCTGTAATGCAATGCCAAAGTACTAGAATTAAGTACAGCTCACCCCAGAGACCACTCCAAATGTCGGCATTAGGAAGCAAGGGATCCCGCTTCGGCTCTTTGTTAGGCACAGATAAATAAAATAAGTGATCCAGCTTCCATGTGGCTTTGAATAGAACTCCAACGTTAATGAAAAAGTCTTTTAAAAGCAAAATTCAAGTACAAAATAGAATATGATACAGCAGGTCCAAAGAATTGTCTGACCACCTAAGCCAGATCACTTATTTCCTTCATCAATGTCAAAGTACACTTTAGATGCGTCACAGGAATTAAAGCAATGTGGAAGGAAACAATAAAGATTTACATTTTTCCTACAAAAGTGTTGTTTTAACCACAAATTTTCATCTTCCCAAAAGGTAACATGAGAAATTGTACCATATAATTCTGTTATGCAATTTCTGTGTTCAGGCCCACATTCGCGGGATGCCACCGTGGCGGACTCTGTTCACAGGCAACCTGATCTAAAGGTCCAGTCACACTAAGCAACTTACCAGCGATCCCAACAACGATAGGGATCGCTGGTAAGTTGCTAGGAGGTTGCTGGTGAGATGTCACACTGCGACGCTCCAGCGATCCCACCAGCAACCTGACCTGGCAGGGATCGCTGGAGCGTCGCTACACGAGTTGCTGGTGAGCTCACCAGCAACCAGTGACCAGCCCCCAGCGCCGCGTGGAAGATGCTGCGCTTGGTAACTAAGGTAAATATCGGGTAACCAACCCGATATTTACCTTGGTTACCAGCGCACGGAGCTACACGTGCAGAGAACAGGGAGCAGCGCACACTGAGCGCTGGCTCCCTGCTCTCCTAGTTACAGTACACATCGGGTTAATTAACCCGATGTGTCCTGCAGCTAAATGTGCACAGAGCAGGAGCCGGCACTGACAGTGAGAGCGGCGGAGGCTGGTAACAAAGGTAAATATCGGGTAACCAAGGACAGGGCTTCTTGGTTACCCGATGTTTACTGTGGTTACCAGCCTCCGCAGAAGCCGGCTCCTGCTGCCTGCACATTTAGTTGTTGCTCTCTCGCTGTCACACACAGCGATCTGTGCTTCACAGCGGGAGAGCAACAACTAAAAAATGGCCCAGGACATTCAGCAACAACCAACGACCTCACAGCAGGGGCCAGGTTGTTGCTGGATGTCACACACAGCGACATCACTAGCAAAATCGCTGCTACGTCACAAAAGTTATTCGTTAGCAGTGATGTTGCTAGCGATGTTGCTTAGTGTGACGGGGCCTTTAGTTGCTCAGCCTCAGCTGAGTCTTTTCCACTGCTTTTCAGTCCTGCAGGAGTTAATTCCTGTGTGGTGTGTGAGACTCAGGGGGCTAATTTATATTCATCGGTCTTCTCCGTATTTAAGGTTTGTGAGTCTGTTTATTACTGCAGATGATACCTTCAGCTTATGTTCCTGTGATTCTGGTCTTTGTGGCGATCCTATTCTTGGTGACCAGTAGTTTACTGTTTGAGTGGTCTGGAAGTTCCCCCGTTGTTCATTTACTTCCTTCGTTATACTTTATTCCCTCCCATACATGTATTGTCTCTCCTCTGTGTGCAGTGTGTATGAGTTTTGTTTTTTTCCCTGTGTCTGTGGTATTTGTGGGGTTTGCATCTCCACTCTCGATGAGGGGGGAGAGGGGGTGTTAGATCAGGGTATGGAAAGGAGTTAGGGTTTTGCTGGCGGTCCAGACCTGGATACCATCAACCCTACCTCTGGGATAAGAGAGAGCACAAGGTCCCTAGTCTGAGAACCAGTTTCTGGGGTCCCTGCTCCAGTTACCCCAACACCTCCGTGATACCCTGGTTTTGGGACTAACTTCTCAGCTGAGTAGTAACTGATCAATCACTCAGAACAGGGAGCCCCGAAGATAGCAAGCACCTCCCAATTTCAGATTGGACAGCTGAGCTGTCGCTCAATAAACTAACAACTTGGCATGGCCCTGATTCTATACTGAGGCATAATTGTCACTCACTGTGTCGAAGACAGCGGAGAGATTGTTCATCAGAACAAAGACTGACTGGAACACCTATATGTGTGAATTAGGTGCTAGCTCAGAAATACAGGACTATAATAAAGATAATAAGCTGCACACTAACCACTATAAAAATGTAAACATGAAAATGGTAAAGCATTACTACTATAGGGATACTATGAAGAATGAAAAAAATGACATTTTTGTGTACTCACCGTAAAATGTGTTCCTTGGAGCCTTTCATTGGGGGACACAGACAGTGGGTATTATGATGTCTCCAGGGAGGCGTGACACTAGATTTGCAAAAGTGTTAGCTCCTCCCCCCACAGCATATACCCTAGCTAGGCAGGAAACTAGCTCAGTTTGGTGTAAAAGCAGTAGGAGGACAACCAAAACCACAAGGGTGGGAGCTGTGTCCCCCAATGAAAGGCTCCAAGGAAGACATTTTACGGTGAGTACACAAAAATGTCATTTCCTTTCTCGCCTTTTCATTGGGGGACACAGACAGTGGGACGTCCCAAAGAAGTCCCTGGGTGGGAACTGAACTATTAACAGTGTATAACATCAGACTAAGCTGACTAACGATTGCAACTGCAGTGAACACATATCAGAACACTGTCAAAAACCGAGCAGCGGCCACTTATAAATGGGCTACTTAAGCAAGCATTGTTGACCTTAGGGAGATCAACATATCCACTGCGGAGACACCATCACGTGTTTCTCAACGCAGTGATTCTAGAGCATTGCCCCCTGGGAAGTATGCAAATAAGAAAGCCGCGGAGACACCATCACGTGTTTCTCAACGCTGGCAGGAAACTAGCCAGGTCTTTCACCGGGAAGGAACAACCACGGGAAGGGCAGTCTCCAGTCAAGGAGACCACCTATACCAAACATGGTATCCATCCACAGACAGCCGTTTCGGGGTATTTGCCCCTCATCAGTGTGGAGTAGGAATCTGGCTAGTGGGGGCAATGCCTAGTAAAAGACTACTTAAGCAAGCATTGTTGACCTTAGGGAGATCAACATATCCACTGCGGAGACACCATCACGTGTTTCTCAACGCAGTGATTCTAGAGAATTGCCCGCTGGCAGGAAACTAGCCAGGTCCTACTCCACACTGATTAGGGGCAAATACCCCGAAACGGCTGTCTGTGGATGGATACCATGTTTGGTATAGGTGGTCTCCTTGACTGGAGACTGCCCTTCCCGTGGTTGTTCCTTCCCGGTGAAAGACCTGGCTAGTTTCCTGCCAGCGTTGAGAAACACGTGATGGTGTCTCCGCGGCTTTCTTATTTGCATACTTCCCAGGGGGCAATGCTCTAGAATCACTGCGTTGAGAAACACGTGATGGTGTCTCCGCAGTGGATATGTTGATCTCCCTAAGGTCAACAATGCTTGCTTAAGTAGTCTTTTACTAGGCATTGCCCCCACTAGCCAGATTCCTACTCCACACTGATGAGGGGCAAATACCCCGAAACGGCTGTCTGTGGATGGATACCATGTTTGGTATAGGTGGTCTCCTTGACTGGAGACTGCCCTTCCCGTGGTTGTTCCTTCCCGGTGAAAGACCTGGCTAGTTTCCTGCCAGCGTTGAGAAACACGTGATGGTGTCTCCGCGGCTTTCTTACTTATAAATGGGCCACTGCCGCCTGAAGGACTTGACTTCCAAGAGCAGCCCCCGCGGAGGCATGCGTATGCACTCTGTAGCATTTTGTAAATGTGTGCACACTGGACCAGGTAGCGGCCTTGCAAAGTTGGGCTGCCGAAGCCTGATGGCGGATAGCCCAGGAAGCACCCACTGCTCGCGTAGAGTGGGCCCGCACAGATTGAGGAGGAACACCACCTCGTGTTTTGTAAGCCTCACAGATGGCAGTCCTAATCCATTGAGAAATCGTGGATTTAGAAGCCGGATTGCCCTTTTTGTGTCCTTGTGAGGACGAAGAGGGCATCGGACTTGCGCAACGGCGTTGTTCTGGAGATGTAGATCCGCAGAGCCCTGACGAGATCTAGAGTGTGAAGGGCTTTTTCAAAAGAGTGGACCGGGACCGGGCAGAATGACGGCAACACAATGTCCTCGTTTAAGTGGAAAGAAGATACGACCTTCGGGAGAAAAGCGGGGGAAGGCCGAAGGACCACCTTATCATGATGGAAAATCAGGTAAGGTGAGTGACAGGAAAGGGCCGCCAGTACGGACACTCGCCTGATAGAGGTAATGGCGACTAAAAAGGCAACCTTCCAGGACAGTCGTTGAAGAGAGATTTCTCTCAGAGATTCGAAGGGAGGAAGCTGAGAACCAGATTCAGATCCCAGGGATCTAAGGGATGGCGATAAGGAGGGACCAAATGCGCCACCCCTTGAAGAAAGGTACGGACCTGAGGGCGAGAAGCCAGCCGCTTCTGGAAAAATACTGACAAGTCAGAAACTTGTCCTTTAAGGGTACTGAGAGCTAGACCAGAGTCCAGACCGTCTTTCAGAAAGGCAAGAACATTAGGGATTGAAAAGGTAAGGGGCGACCGATTATGATGGTCACACCAGGAAAGATAGGTCTTCCAGGTCCTGTGGTAGATACTGGTGGAGGAGGGCTTCCGAGCATTAAGCATGGTATGAACTACCTTAGAAGAAAGACCTGATTTTGCTAGAATCAAGGATTCAAGCGCCACGCCGTCAAATGCAGCTGTGCTGTATTCTGGTGGAATATTGGACCTTGCGACAGAAGATCCGGGCAGTCGGGAAGACGCCAGGGAGTGTCGCCGAGCAGTTCGAGAAGCTCTGGGTACCAGACTCTCCTGGGCCAGTCCGGGCCTACGAGGATCACCGGGATTCCCTCCGCTTTGATTTTCTTGATTACTCTCGGAATGAGAGGAAACAGAGGGAAGATGTAGAGTAGGCGAAACTGCAACCACGGAAAGACTAGATGTATTTTGGCGTTCATCAGAGAAGCCATGAGGTCCACATCTGGGAGTCCCCAACGAAAAGAGTGATCTGATGGAACACTTCGTCGTGGAGGGACTATTCCCCTGCCGCTAGACCTTGCCTGCTGAGAAAGTCTGCGGCCCAGTTGTCTACCCCCGGAATATGGACAGCTGAAATAATGGGAATGTGCATCTCTGCCCAAATAAGAATCCTGGATACTTCTTTCATTGCTGCCCTGCTGCGAGTTCCTCCCTGACGGTTGATGTAAGCCACGGCCGTGGCATTGTCTGACTGGATCCGAACAGGGAGGCCCAATAGTAAGGGTTGAAAATTCTGAAGGGCCAAAAATATGGCTCTGATCTCCATAACATTGATGTGCAGGGAGCGCTCGGAAGGAGACCAGCGTCCGTGAATAGTGTGGTGGAGAAATACCGCCCCCCAGCCTATCAGGCTGGCATCCGTCGTGACTACTTGCCAGTGGACCGGGCGGAAGGACTTCCCTTGAGATAGGGATGAGGCTTGAGTCCACCAGACGAGGAAGCTGAGCGCAGACCAAGATAGGTGGACTGACCGGTCTAGGGAAGCTGGATTCTTGTCCCAGGTGGATAGAAGATCCAGTTGTAGAGGGCACAGATGGAATTGGGCAAAGGACACGGCTTCTATGACCACCACCATCTTGCCTAACACTCTCATTCCATTCCGAAGGGATGTGTGACAGCAAGAGTGGAAGGGATTGGGCGGCCCGGATCAGGGAAGACCTCTTGTCCTCTGGAAGAAAAACCCGGGCCATGAACCGTGTATCAGCATACCTAAAAAGGTGATGCGCTGATGAGGAATGAGGGATGACTTGTTGAAGTTGATAAGCCACCCTAGCCTTGACAGCGTGTCTAGGCAAATCTGCACGCTTTTTGAGCAAACTTGAAGAGAGCTCCCTTTGACAAGAAGGTCGTCCAAATAGGGAACAACCAGGATGCCTCTGGGGTGTAAAATGGACATGACGGCCGCCATGACCTTTGTGAAGACCCGAGGCGCAGTGGCCAGCCCAAAGGGCAGGGCTCTGAATTGGAAATGACGGTGTCCTACGGCAAAGCGAAGGAACCGTTGATGAGAGACACATACAGTTAGGTCCAGAAATATTTGGACAGTGACACAATTTTCGCGAGTTGGGCTCTGCATGCCACCACATTGGATTTGAAATGAAACCTCTACAACAGAATTCAAGTGCAGATTGTAACGTTTAATTTGAAGGTTTGAACAAAAATATCTGATAGAAATTGTAGGAATTGTACACATTTCTTTACAAACACTCCACATTTTAGGAGGTCAAAAGTAATTGGACAAATAAACCAAACCCAAACAAAATATTTTTATTTTCAATATTTTGTTGCGAATCCTTTGGAGGCAATCACTGCCTTAAGTCTGGAACCCATGGACATCACCAAACGCTGAGTTTCCTCCTTCTTAATGCTTTGCCAGGCCTTTACAGCCGCAGCCTTCAGGTCTTGCTTGTTTGTGGGTCTTTCCGTCTTAAGTCTGGATTTGAGCAAGTGAAATGCATGCTCAATTGGGTTAAGATCTGGTGATTGACTTGGCCATTGCAGAATGTTCCACTTTTTTGCACTCATGAACTCCTGGGTAGCTTTGGCTGTATGCTTGGGGTCATTGTCCATCGGTACTATGAAGCACCGTCCGATCAACTTTGCGGCATTTGGCTGAATCTGGGCTGAAAGTATATCCCGGTACACTTCAGAATTCATCCGGCTACTCTTGTCTGCTGTTATGTCATCAATAAACACAAGTGACCCAGTGCCATTGAAAGCCATGCATGCCCATGCCATCACGTTGCCTCCACCATGTTTTACAGAGGATGTGGTGTGCCTTGGATCATGTGCCGTTCCCTTTCTTCTCCAAACTTTTTTCTTCCCATCATTCTGGTACAGGTTGATCTTTGTCTCATCTGTCCATAGAATACTTTTCCAGAACTGAGCTGGCTTCATGAGGTGTTTTTCAGCAAATTTAAGTCTGGCCTGTCTATTTTTGGAATTGATGAATGGTTTGCATCTAGATGTGAACCCTTTGTATTTACTTTCATGGAGTCTTCTCTTTACTGTTGACTTAGAGACAGATACACCTACTTCACTGAGAGTATTCTGGACTTCAGTTGATGTTGTGAACGGGTTCTTCTTCACCAAAGAAAGTATGCGGCGATCATCCACCACTGTTGTCATCCGTGGACGCCCAGGCCTTTTTGAGTTCCCAAGCTCACCAGTCAATTCCTTTTTTCTCAGAATGTACCCGACTGTTGATTTTGCTACTCCAAGCATGTCTGCTATCTCTCTGATGGATTTTTTCTTTTTTTTCAGCCTCAGGATGTTCTGCTTCACCTCAATTGAGAGTTCCTTAGACCGCATGTTGTATGGTCACAGCAACAGCTTCCAAATGCAAAACCACACACCTGTAATCAACCTCAGAACTTTTAACTACTTCATTGATTACAGGTTAACGAGGGAGACGCCTTCAGAGTTAATTGCAGCCCCTTGTCCAATTACTTTTGGTCCCTTGAAAAAGAGGCGGCTATGCATTACAGAGCTATGATTCCTAAACCCTTTCTCCGATTTGGATGTGAAAACTCTCAAATTGCAGCTGGGAGTGTGAACTTTCAGCCCATATTATATATAATTGTATTTCTGAACATGTTTTTGTAAACAGCTAAAATAACAAAACTTGTGTCACTGTCCAAATATTTCTGGCCCTGACTGTATAGGAATGTGTAAATAATCATCTTCAACGTCTATGGAAGCTAGGAATTCTCCAGGTTCCATGGCGGCTAGCACTGCTCAATGATTCCATTCTGAAGGTTCGAATCTGTACGAATTTGTTCAGCCGTTTGAGGTCCAAGATAGGGCGGACAGAGCCATCTTTTTTGGGAACGACAAAAAGGTTTGAATAGAAACCTTTGCCGCGCTGTTCCAGGGGCACTGGAATGATAATATTTGCTTTCTGTGCTATGGCCTGAAATAAGGCCTGGCTTTGCGTTTTGGACTTTGGAAGACGAGAACGCAGAAACCTGTTGGCCGGCAGGGAATGGAAATTGATCTTGTAATCTGAGGTGACGATTTCTCGAACCCAAGCATCTTGAGTGTGGTCTAGCCAGATATCCCGAAAAAGCAGAAGCCGCCCTCCAACAGGAGTCGGATCTGAGGGATACCTGGCATCATGCTGTGGGGGCCTGTACAGAGCGAGGTCCTTTGGATTTAGGTTGCTTGGAGTGGGAACGCCAAGAAGAGCCCCTTGAGGGACCGGATCCTCGATCTGAGCGTTGGGACGATCCTTGGGCTGATGGTTTACTTTGAGGCACTGTCCGCATTCCATATTTTTAGCCAAAGGACTCTGCGGGCAAAGACAGCATTGGCCGCCGATAGGGCTGACAAACTAGCTGCATCTAGGGAGCCATGAAGAAAATAGAGGCTAGAGAGAACAAATCAAGGATCTCAAAAGCCGCCGGGGGAATATTACAAGAACGAAGCATCCTGCGTAGGTTCTTGCTCCACACCCCCATAGCTCTCGCGACCCATGTTAAGGCAAACAGGGGGCGAAGAGAGGAGCCCGAAGCCTGGAAATTAGATTTGACCGCAGCATCAACTGCGCAGTCGGACAAGTCCTTGAGAGACGCGTTGTCATGACCGTGTGTTTAGCCAGTCTGGATACTGGCGGATCCACAACAGGGGGTACTGACCCAGGCTTAACCATTTCAGAGGGAAAGGGGTAAGCGAATGAAGAGAAGGGTTTTTTATTAAGCCTTCTATCAGGGTGATCCCACCGTTTAGATATAATTTGCCGAAAAAACAGATCCTGAGCAAAGGATTTAGGAGGCTTCTTGGCCCGCTTGATTGCCGACTGAGAAGTCGGGTCAGGAGGCTGATCGACAAAGTGATTGACAGCTGAAATTAGTGTGTCTTCTATATGCCTAGACTCAGAAAGGACATCTGAATCAGAGTCAGAGTCTTGAGAATCGTGACTACTAAAGGTCACGGAACCTCGGTCAGACTGACTATCGTCCGAGTCGGATGAGGCGTAGAGGTCACAATGGCGCCTTTTGGAAACAGCCTTTTTACGTTCTGGGGAAGAGGGACCAGACGAAGCAGGCGGGCTCCTCTGAGGGAGCTGGGCCGGGGGAAGGCTGTGGGAGCCTGAGGACGGCTGGGATATCTGAGAGGCAAGGTCATCTAACCTTTTAGACATTAGAAGAGCCCATGAAGGCATTACATCATCAGACGGGGGTGCTGCCTGGCCAGAGCAGAATCCAGAGACTGCACACCATCCTGGTCCAGCAACGGGGTCTGTTGTGACACGGTAGAAGGGGCATTGCAGCCCCAGCATAGTGGATAGCTTCGGCCATTAGAAAACGAGCGTCCACAGGTGGTACAAGCATAGTACAGGTCCGTAGAGGACGCCTGGGAAGGTTTATCACCCTTGCGGTTACGCATGTCAGCAATAGAGTCCTACAGCCCTATAGGGGTAGAGTTATATGAGTGAGGAGCCACTAGCAGTATTATAAAGTGACTGCTATGCACAGCCGGTATATACCGTAGCAAAATGGCACATACTGTCAAACAGCCGGCATATACCTGCAGGCAGAGCCAGTATATACCACTAATAGCAGATATACACCGCTAGCCAGCAGGCACCCACCGCTAGAGAGACAGCGATATACCGCTGAGCAGAGCGGTATATAGTGCTGCAGAAGTGCAGAGCCAAGGAGGCGATCTCACGTGAGTCTGCTCCCCACGTGGAAAATGGCGTCCAGTGTTCCTGGCAGCATGGAGAGAGACGGCCCCCGGAGGCTGATTGGTCTCAGGGCTGGGACTAAGCGTGACGGCCAATCGGAAAGGAGCTGCTCCTGAGTGAGGGAGCGGCTTCCAGAGCAGTGAGGGGGCGTTGCTAGAATGCAGGCCGAAGCAGGGGGCTAAATTAATGATGCTCCCTGGGATCACGGCCTGCATCAGCCCACCGGTGCCTTTCCAGGCGGCGGTTTGGATGCAGGCGACAGATGACTCGTCGTCTCCCTACCTGCTCCTGGTTCCGTCTGAAGACGCGTCGGTCATGGATGCGGGGATCTCAGGGACGCATCTTCGGCTCAAGGCTGAAGCAGGTCCTCGGCTCTGCTTAGCCCTCTGGAGCTACGTTGGTGTGAGGTGCTTCCAGGGAGCCTGGAGGGGTACGCAGACCCGACCACTTGGGCACGAGGGAAGACTGATGGCTTGTGCACGCCAGGTTTACTCTGCCCGTCAGGGGGGGGAACGAGGGTGGCAAGGCACCCCGGTATTGCCCCATAATCAAAAATAGAATGACTAAGCAAAAACAAAATAAAACAAATAAGCTGGCCTAAGGCACCCGGTAGAGCTCAGACCAGACATGTCAGCCTCCATGCTGACACTAGAAAAAACAGCTAGTTTCCTGCCTAGCTAGGGTATATGCTGTGGGGGGAGGAACTAACACTTTTGCAAATCTAGTGTCACGCCTCCCTGGAAACATCATAATACCCACTGTCTGTGTCCCCCAATGAAAAGGCGAGAAAGGAATACATTTAGCTATCTGGAAACAATGAAATACATGAAAAAATGGTATTGCAAAACTGCTATGAATATTTGAAAGTAGGAGAGATGTTTAGCAAATGTATTGATCAATGAAAGTGAGCCCAAAAACCAACCTCAAGGTAATCTCTAATTTTTCAGCAACTTAACTTCAATGCCTCTCTATGTGCTATTAAAATCTGCAAGTATGGGCAGACAGGCTCCTGGCTATATAGGATCATGAATAGAGTCTGGTAATAGGGCGGGGTTCTCAGTCAGCAGAAACTGAATGCTAATTAGAAAAAAGACTGACTGGAACACCTATATGTGTGAATTAGGTGCTAGCTCAAAAATACAGGACTATAATACTATAATGCACATATAGGTGTTCCAGTCAGTCTTTTTTCTGATTAGCATGCAGTTTCTTCTAACTGAGAACCCTGCCCTACTACCAGATTAGGTTGCCGAAACATTAGAGATTACCTAGTCGCTGGTTTTCGGGCTCACTTGCATTGATCAATAGATTTGCTAAACATCTCTACTACTTCCAAATATTCATAGCAGTTTTGCAATACCATTTTTCATGTATTTAATTTTTTCCAGATAGCTAAAGGTATTTTTCATTGTTCATAGTATCCCTATAGTAGTAGTGCTTTACCATTATTCATGTTTATACTTTTATAGTGGTTAGTGTGCAGCTTATTATCTTTATTATAGTGGAGAGATTGTGACACAGTAACTGCAAGGAGAAAATGCAGTTACATTCTCCCAGCAGCTGCTCACATCCAGTCACCAGCACAGTGGGAGAGGCGGTAACAGTCACCACTTACTAAATAGTGGGCGCACAGTAATCAGCCCTCTTGCACTGCATTGGTGACTGTATACGAGCGGCAGCAGGGAAAATGTAACTTTATTTTCTCCTTGCAGCTGGGAATGTGACTGTTCTCTTTGTTATTTAATGGTGACTCTTCACTGAGGAGGGTTACCTGTGGAAAGGTCTCTACTCCGTTCATCACCCCGCACATCCATTTCTCCTTTTTCCATTGTGTCTGCAGCGTTCTGCATATCTTTTCCCTGAATTACAAAGCTGTAAAATAAATAATGTAAAAGTCAGGGACAGAAGGAAAAGTCATGTGGAAGGTTCTAGATGGACGCTTCTACCAGAGCCGTATGGCACCTGAGACCAATCCATGCATGGCCTCTACGCCTCCTATATCCCCCGTGCTGCCCCAGAGTCAGTTCAGCAGGGATAGAAGCAGACGTGGCAGGATCCACTTAGTGTGGTACATTATGACATTGGTATTTCCTTCATTGTTTGGTCTTCACAATTTGGACGCCCTAATGCTTATTTTTCCATCATTTTAGAATTGTTTTAGTCAACAATGTTTAGTCAAAATTTTTTTTTTTCACCACAAAACTGTTACTTGAACCAGGTAGCTTTTTGTTTCACAAGGGTATCAGGAAAAAATGTACCATAAAACGTATTGTGCAATTTCTCCTGAGTACGACGATACCTCATATGTGGTGGAAAGTAATTGTTTGGGCGCATGGCAGGGCTCAGAAGAGAAGGGCACCATTTGACAGCAAAATTGGTTGGAATCATTAGCGGACGCCATGTCATGTTTGGAGACCCCCTATGGTGCCTAAACAGTGGAGCTCCCTCACAAGTGACCCCATCCCCTCAAGGAAATTATCTAGATGTTTGGTGAGCCCCTTGCACCCCCAGGGGCTCCACAGAAGTTGATAACGTTGAACCGTGAAAATTATTTTTTTTCTTTACCACAAAATTTTTGCATCAACCAGGTAGCTTTTTTTTTTTTTTTTTACAACGGTATCAGGAAAAACTGCACCGTAAAACGTATTGTGCAATTTTTCCTGAGTACGCAGATACCTCATATGTGGTGGAAAGTAATTGGGCGTATGGTGGGGCTCAGAAGAGAAGGAACGTCATTTGACTTTTCAAACGCACAAACGCGGTGCACTGATCGGCCGCTGCAGGACGCACATTCGGATGAGATACAAAAAGCGTCGGTGATACGGAAAAAAAGAAAAAGTCACGCCAAAAATTGAGAAGGGATGCCGATCCGTTATCTGCATCCCTGATCAGCACTCAGCGGGACACACGGACAGATGCGATCCAAAAAGCGTCGGATACGGAAAAAAGTCACGCCAAAAATTGAGCAGGGATGCCGATCCGTTATCTGCATCCCTGATCAGCAATTGGCAGGACGCACGGACAGATGCGATACAAAACGCGTTGGGGATACGGAAAAAAAAAAGTCACGTCAAAAATTGACCACGGATGCAGATCCGTTATCTGCATCCGTGATCAGTGCTCGGCGGGACGCACGGACGGATGAGGTGTAAAAATGGACAGGATACAGGGGAAAAAAAAAAAAAAAGTTATACTCACAGTACCCAGAGGAGTAGCAGGAGGAACAGAAGACAAGCGAGATAGACAGCTGTACAGGAGCCGCAGGCAGGACGTTGGACAGATCAGCAGAAGACCCAGGAAGAAGGACCCAGAGATGGAGGCAGATGTGATCGGGCCAGTGAAGAAATCGGA